>NW_017307180.1:130071-161170 GCF_000935625.1 Nanorana parkeri
CCCTTAAAAAAGATTTTTTTTTTTTATGTAGTTTTTTTTTTTTTTTTTTTTAAAGCCCTGAGTTACTCTTCAGGCTAGGTTCACACCTAGGCGATTTAGCGCGTGGATTTAACCCCGTGAGATCGCACAAAACAGAGATTTGCATTCAAGTCTATGGAAGCTGTTAACACGTTTGCAATTTGTCGCGCTGTAGAAATCGCCTGTCGCACAAAAAAGTACAGGAGTGATTTTCGGCCGGATGTCACGCGATTTGGGTCCCATAGACATCTCTTAGCATTGAAAACCCGTGCGACAACCGCACGAAAACAGCTCGCCAGCTCAGTTGCTTAAGTGTGAACCTTGCCTTAATGTCTATCTTGTTTTACTACTGTTTGTTATTGTCACTGTAGATGCTTTAAAGGCAGAATAATATACATTTCTTTTTTGGTGGCAGATTCAAATGTACCAACTTTCCCGACTTCTGCATGACTATCACAGAGATCTCTACAACCATTTGGAAGTGAATGACATCAGCCCAAGCCTCTATGCTGCTCCATGGTTTTTGACATTATTTGCCTCCCAATTTTCCCTTGGATTTGTTGCTCGAGTTTTTGGTAAGTCTTGCTTGTCTGCCTGTTTGTAAATTGGACAGCCTGTAGTAATTACACTGTTTAAAGGCTAAGTTTATCTTTTATATCCTGGATCGTCATCATTTGTAAATGGAGAAAGTCAAAACGGCAGAGGGACTTTACTGGCCCCAATGAAATAATGCATTTAATATTATTTTTATGTGGACTTTACCTTTAAAGGAACAAAATAAGTTTAGCACACACGTCCTGTCATTTTACTCCGTTTATTTTGGACTTATTACATAAAGGCTGTAGCCCGGTCATTTGGCTCATGTTATACTGTAGTCTTCATTACCCTGATCAATATCGGAGTCATGTGATTACTTATTTATCTGTTAGCGTTGTATCCTATTGCCAGACATTCTCTGGATGACTTTCCTCCTAGACTTCTTGTTTAAATTGAGTTCTTACAGACACTGATATATACAGTACATGATGTTTTACCTGCCTAAGGGCTTTGAACAGTCAAATCTGTAACCATATTTCTGTGAATCTAGAAGCATAGGATATAGAAATAAATATGTATCTTACAAGCTAGAAACTTCTAAAAAGGTTTTAGTTATGGCCAGGAGCCAAGTATAGGAACTTCCAAGATGTGCTTTTCTTGTAATATGTCATAAAGGGCAGCTTTTACAATCTAGTCCACGGTGAACTGTCATTTTTCCCGCCTGTGGGGGAAACTGACATTTCATGGCCTTTCTGCTGCTGTTTGCACCGCCAACCATTTCTCACCTAAAGCAAGGGGACGGTGCTTAGTGCAAATCCTACTATAGCACATTTAGGCTGCCATATTGGGGAGGCAGATTGGTGTTGATATGAATGATCCGTCACTTGCTGGAATTCCACTTTAATTCTCAGTAATAAAATATATTGTCACAAAATTACCTAGTACAAGGTTCTTCTAGCTCAGTTCTTTACTGCTAGCACAAAAAGCTAAGCAAAGTAATTGTGAAAAAAGTGGTTTGGATATTAGCCTTCAAATATAGATTAAACATGCAAAATATTAATGCGGTTTTGGAGGAAACCTGGCATCCTAAAAAAATACATAGGCTGCATTTGATTGCGTATTCTTTTACAATACCAGTTGTACCTACTGTCACGCTGATCCAGTGGCTTTAACTCTTTGAATAACTGAGCCAGAGCAATATGTTGCTCTGACTTGCAATTTTTAAAAGAAAGTCCGCAATGGCAGCTCAAGTAGTATTTTCATGACAGGTTTCCTTTAAGTGGCTACAACAGGTGCTAAACAAGAACAAAACACTTGATTTCCCTCCATCCATGCTAAACGGTATATATGGGGGAATCTCTCCTGTTGGCTATTGTATTATGACAGCCAGCTCCGGTGTCTTTCAGAATATCTGAACAGTAACGGCTGCTGATTGGCTGCAGTCATTGTACTGCTGACAATTTTCGTTCTGACTGCTTTAATTGAAAAACTGACTTTTGTTGAATAGAGGGGTGCTGGCAGGCCATACATATGTATGGTCAGCTGACTTTGTTAGGGCTTTTCCTGTCTCCACTATTATGTTTTCACACTTCTTTGTGAACAGAACTGAAGTTTTACTCAAGGCTAATTCTTATGTTTGCAGTTAGTGATTATCCTAGCTCACAATTTGAAATTGAAGGTTTATGAGTTCAGTAATAATACTTAAACCAATCTAGATTATGTCCAGATTACAAAGTGAGATCATAGAGAACCGCAGCTGAAAATAGCTGAATGTTATCGGATCACTAGGAACCATTTAATGTCTTATTGTTAGTACTACGTTTTATTTGTATTGTTCCAGCATGCTTTGTAGCATTTTACAGTAAATGTAATAGATTTTTAAAAAACACGGAAGACCTGTCAACAGAGACTACAATCCAAAGTGTTAGAAAACTATTTTTCATAAGCCAAAGCTGAAAAGGTAATGACACAAAATTTCACTTTCATCCCAGTACTATTTTGTTCTCTTGTTTTTTGCAAGGTACTTTTTATTATTTTTGCAAGTTAACAAAAAGGTTACAACATTTCCCGCACATAGGGAAAAACCCGGGAAACATACCCAGTGATAAGAAAATTTTGTTCTCTTGTTAGCGGCGGTGGTAGCCTATATCTTGACTTTAAAGAGAACTACGGACAAACCTTTTTTTGGGCATTTGTTCTCTTTTGGGTCACAGCAGGACATTCACTAATGTCCTGCTGTGACCCAAAACTCAGCATACAGTGGGCTATTGTCTGCTATATGCTGACAGCGCAGAGCGGTGCTGCATCTGAGAAAGATCACAACACTATTGTCAGGATCCACCCTGCTACTTGATTTACAGATGGTTCTGCCTCCCTAGAGCCAGAGCCAGCTGTGCCCTCCCCTTACCCAGCATTTCACAGTTCTACTTTAACTTATTGAGAACTACCAATATGACCTATTTGTCAGGGACATTAAAAATACATAAAGTATATGTATGTGTATAGCCTAAACTTGTTCTGGTTATTTTAGCTTGCTTATATACTGTATAGCTATAGCCTAAACTTTTTTTTGATCAAGTAGGGAAAGGTTAAAACCCCTTTCAGTTTAATGTTTGCTGCCCGTGTCGCATAGATGAGCTTTTCTCTAATTTATTGGTTCAACAGGAAATTAGAGGAAATCTCTACAGACTAGAATTCCTCTCTTAGGCCCCTTTCAAATGTGTGGTCCGATCAGATCCATATGTCAGATTTTCAGGCTGATCTGATTGGAATCTCACTGTTAGCCTGTGGGCAGACTTATCTAAACGATCGTGCATCCAATTACCCCAAAACTCCATCCAAGTCCAGAAGACAAAACGGAACAGAGTTCCGTTTTAGGAGGACCTAATTGTGATGGATGTGGGTAATCAGATGTACACAGACACATGTCCACGTACACCGGACTACATAGACCTCACATCGGTCCGGTAAATTCTGTTTTTTTCCTCCATCATTCCATACTGTTCCGATCAGCAGGGGACCCGTGCACTGATCGCAATTCACAGAACCCTATGTAAAAGGGGCCTATGTGAGTTGTCACTGGAAAATATGTCCTCATTGGAAGATGCACCCTCCTCTCTTGTCTGGTGACAACTGTAACTTATCACCAATACCATCATTTTCTGTCTGGATGATAACAGTTACCAGGACGAATAGAGAGGGTGAATCTCCCCCGCAGAGACACACAGCAATAAAATTGGCAGGGGCTCTAATCATTCCCTTCTCTATCCAAAACTAAATAAGTTTTGGCTTTACAAGCTGCAACCTGTAATCATTTTTTACTGTATGTGATTAATCTTATGTGGGTACACGCTTTCTCCTCAGATATTATTTTTGTACAAGGAACTGAAGTCATTTTCAAAGTAGCCATTTGTCTTCTCGGCAACAATAAAGAACTAATAATGGCATGTGACAACTTTGAGAGTATTGTGGATTTTCTGAAGATCAATATACCCGATATGACAAAGGACACGATGGAGAAAACTATTATGCAGGTGACCTGACCTGGTTTAAAAAAACTGTATACCAGCACAAATAGGATTATGGCAAATTCATATTTTTCAGTGGCATTTTATTTTGTTACAGCCTGTTATGTTACTGACTTTTACATTAACATAAATATCCTGATATTTTAACATAGATGATATATTTGTCTGCATTACTAAATTTGTCTGGAGTTTATTTTTTGGAATAGTAGTTGCCTTTAGATTACAGCAACTCAGATCAGTGCATAGGCAAAGTGACAGTTTTGAAGCCAGCGACTGAAGCAGCTTATACGTGCCTTCTCGTCACTTCCCTGCTGCCCTGTTTTCCATGAAGGGCCATACATAAGTTACAAGTCAGTCCTATTCAGAAAGTATACAGGAAAATGCTCTTGCAGCCCCGTGTGACTGCATTGAGGCCTGAGTGACCAGTTGCTGTCACATGCTCCACCATACCTGGAAGTAGCGGGTATTTCTCTTCTTTGTCAGTAGCAAGTGAGCACAAGCTCCTGCAGGGGCCAACATTAAACTGAACCTTTGCTTTAAGGATATAGAATATGTATTTTATCTTTTCCTGGGTGCCAGTATGTGGGTATAAATAATGCTTTAGTAGCTATGTAGTGAAGTATGAATTTAGTGTAGCTTTCTGAACAATAGGCCTAGTTTGGTGTCTGGGAGACTGTTCAGGTGCAGTAGACTGCTAAAACATACGTTACACTCCTTCTGTAAAATCCTGGCCCCTGTGAGGTTATAGCCAGTCTAGAAGCCAAATGTTTTCAAAGATACCTAAAGTATTATAGTTTCTGTCGATATCATGAAGACAATATTCCTGAGGTTTGGGACTGCTCTGAACAGCTTTTACCTTTTTTAAATGTAGGTGTTTGAAATGGACATTTCCAAGCAGCTTCATGCTTATGAGGTTGAGTACCATGTAATTAACGATGAGATGCTGGAAGCCTCTAATTCCTGTGATGACACAGAGTCCTTCCAAAGACTTGAAAAGGCCAATAACCAGCTGAAAAGACAAAACATGGACCTTCTGGAAAAGCTACAGGTAAGCAGAAAATATTGGCCATGAGGAGCTTAACGTGTATGGAAATACAAAATATTAAAAAACAAAACACATGCACACTTGTCACCATACATTGAACCCTGAAAAACAAAACAAAAAAAGGAAATACCTTTTTTAGGGGCTTTCAAAGGTGGTCATGTAACACTTTGTCCTCCCATCATCTCCCTCAGCTCGGAGGGGTGGGGTGGAGAGACTACAGATGATGTTTGTGGCTTCCTCTGATTTCACAGGTCCCTGAAGACATTTAGCTCTATAAAAACCCATGGTGCAGGCCATAGACAGTGATGTGCATATGGTTGCCACCTGTCTGGGTTTCACCCGGACAGTCTGGGTTTTGAATGCTGTCTCCGGGTTTCATGGCAGCTGAAACTTGGACATAAGATGTCCGGCAGACAGGGCAACCAAAATTAAGATAGGGGCTACTGGCCCCCCACTGAAAATAGCCTCGACTTTGATATTTAGATGTTATTGGTTGTGGTATTTACATATAAATAAGCTGCGACTCATTCTCCTCAAAAAATGTCCCGTGCGTCGCTAGAGTGTTCGGGTTTCGCTGGAAGAAAAGATGCCAACCCTAGATGTGCAGGATCTGATTTTATTCCACCTGTGGAGGGCTGGATGGGGGTATGGCAGCTAACCTGACTACTAGAGTTAATGACATGAAATGCTGACTTTAACTCCAGGCAGAAAGTCTAGATATGCAAACTTACCATGGCAGCATAGATCTTCTTCCATGCTTGGCGTAGTCAGACTGAACCAGGAAAGAAGAGGAACAAGCAGGATCGCCAGGTATTTCCAAGCAAATGTAGAAGTAAATAAAAATAGGATGGATTTACCAAGAAATATATGAAAACATAGCCACATCTATGTAATTTATAGGGTAAGAAACACTTTAAAAAAAATAGCGTTGTATTGAATGTCTACTTTCTGGGACATATTGACCTTGCCTAGTTCTGTAATATATGGAAAGGACATGTATGTATATTTGTATGTGGGTCATTCAATTAAGAAAATGTAAAAAAGTAGTATCTGCCAGGATACAAAATGAAAAAGGGAAGCAATATTCCATTTCTAGTTATTACTCATTTAAGTTGTTGTAATGTTTACATGAAAATACATTTTCATGTGTCTTAGACATCTCAGTGTAATATGTGTACAGTCTTCCTCTAATGGCTGTCTAATTAAAGTTAACTTCCCTAAAAAATAATTGCATAGATAAAAGGATAAGCCATAGAAAGGGTCTGATGCCTTCAGCTTATCTGAGTAGACCTACACAGAGACAGGAACAGTAAAATAATCCTTTTGGCCTCTTTAAATTGACCTAATCGAACCTACCCTCCCCCTGCACAGACACAAACTTACCGAGTTTTATGAGCCTGTCTCCTGGCCAGAAGATGCAGGTAGAAGAGCCCAATGGGGATATACTGCGCAGGTGCAGCCAGGATAAGGGGACTTTCACCGCAGGATATAAAAGAAAAACAGAGGCCAGACCAGTCAGAGCTCGTTAAGTATGCATCTGTGCAAGCGGAGAGTAGGATCGATTAGGTCAGCTTAAACGGGCCAAGAGGATAAGTTAATTTTGTTTTAAAGTGCATTTATCTTATAAGCTAACTTACTCCAAAACTAGTTGAAAGTGTGGCCTTCTTATGTAATGAGCATACGGCTCTTTCCTTGTTCATGTATATTTACTAACTGCATATTGCACATTAAAACCTAATGATATTTGTTCTATTTGTCTTTTTCATAACAGTCTATCTGTGGACTTCTCTGTTAGTGAAATGCATTAGTAAATTGGAGGAGACAGATCTAGTTGCAGTCCTATAAAAGCTGTTTCCTTTTGCTGAACTGTGCAACGTATGTAACAAAGCACTGGTGATAATGTATGGCAAATAAGGTCAGGAGTGTAAAATTGGGCTGTTACATTAGGTCGTGTTGTATTACATAATGTTACATTACTCTGTTACATTAGATTACCTTTTGTGACATTATTTTGAAAGAATAACAGTGTAGGTCAGAATTGCATCAAGCTTTTGTCTTGCATTTAATTCCTCCATGTGTCAGGATAATGGATGCTGCACTCTCCTAGAAGTCATTAGCTTGTTCTTGTTCTCTTCTTTCCATAATAGGTAGCTCACACAAAGATTCAGAACCTGGAAACCAATGTTGAAACAATTTTATCTCGCGAAAGCAAAATGAGAAACTTGATCCGATCTCTGGAGCAAGAAAAATTAGCATATCAAAGGGCTGTGGAGCAAATGAGGAAATACGTGCCAGCTCATGTACTAACAGACTGTGAACTTTTGCTAAAGGATCTTAACTGTAGCCCAAACAACAAAACAAAGACAGGAAGTAAGCAATAAGCATACAGCTAGTGCCGTTCTGGCATAAAGCTACATAGTCTCCTAAAAACCAAAAGCAAAGACAACAATTCATGCATGCTCTGATGGAGGACTGTGGATTCAATGCATGAACATGTACTTTCATCAGTGTTGGGGCTTTTAATGTGTACAGATTTACTATGACTGGAGTAGCCTACAGCCTTTAATTAAAACTACAAAACATCATCAGATTAATTGCAGAGATTGCCTCTGTAATTTCAATATGCAAAACGCTGGTCATTGTATACAGTACTAAAAAAGGGAAAAACTATTTGTTTTCATGTGTACATTTGCAAGCTGACGCTTGAAGTCACCAATCAGTGGCAAGACATTATCTATCAACTGTCAGTTGCAGAGA
Source organism: Nanorana parkeri (assembly GCF_000935625.1). Taxonomy (NCBI): domain Eukaryota; kingdom Metazoa; phylum Chordata; class Amphibia; order Anura; family Dicroglossidae; genus Nanorana; species Nanorana parkeri. The sequence goes on from NW_017307180.1 coordinate 137,956, forward strand.
ACGTGTCATAGGGAGAGTGATAATACTTGAAAATGAATGACTTTTCCCAAAGAACAGCATGGTCCACACGTATACTGTGGATAGCTTGTATGAACTGCTCTTTATTTGTGCCTGTCATGATTCTACTGACATTTGTTACACGCTTGTAGAATGTTTATTAAGGAATCACTACGTCATGTTTAATGAATGGAAAATATATTGGTTGCCTATACTTTGTGTAAACATTTTAATTGGCACTGTTATCCTAGTGTTGGCTAAAAATATGCCTCCAGCACTTGTAATGAGGTCAGAATTTCATAGCGACCTGTGTAGGTCACATGATTAAAGTTGTGTGAATGACCCCTTTGAGGTTTTAATCCTGGCATAAATTAATGGTGAGCAAAAAGAATACAGAGTCGGGAGAAAAGAAAAAAAATAAGGAATTTTTCCAAAGTAACAAATAAGTTTTTTGGGGGTTTTTTTCTGATATGATGTGTTAAAAAAAAAATAGATAGACCATACACCACTTGTCTTTCAGTATTAAGTTTAAGACAGCTGTGTCCATATTTGTCTGCTGTTGAACTTGACGCTTAATGTTAGACTGTTCAAAGAGTGATGTTAAAGCAACCCGAGGTTGTAATGTAAGATTAGTTTTGCATTGATGTACCCTCCAGCACTGCTCTCCTTGCTTGTCCGTAGAGCAAATGCATGTCCCCATCCCTCAATGCAATCCTTGAGTGGCCTATCACAAGTCCTGGCATTGCCATTTGTCTATAAATATGCAAATAGTGACTTTGAGAAAGTCCCTATTTACATATTCTTTAATAAAGACAATAGAGAAGCGATGAGGACATCGTTACAAGAAGCTGTAAGTTGACCCCTTATGTTGTCAGCTACCGGTTCATCTTCAAAGACACCAGTGCACCAGTGTCATCTTCAGGCAGTCTGGGGACGTACAATCAAAACCAAAACATATTTAAAAATGTACGGCAGATATGCATGTGGGAACCTTAAATGTGTTATCAGGTTCACAGATTTACGAGAAATTTGGTGGCAGTGAGTGCCTACTAATGTAGTAGGTAATGGGGTTTGTATCGTTTTATTTGTTTTTTTAATCAAAGGTATGTAAAAATGCCTCCTGAGATTGCCTTTAATCATTGCTTGATATTATTGAGACAAGCATCATATTTAAATATGATTCTGAGATAAAAAGATTCTGGGAATTTTGAGATTTGCCATATAAAGTCTAAAATAAGTCATTTTATTTGAGGAAGGTTTTATTTTTAACAAAATCCGATTTTCTTGTGTTTTTATACTTTATAAGAGATCAGTAGGTGTTCATTGATGGAGCAAAGTTCTTCTTTCTGTCTGGCATATAGAAGTCATTTTAGAGCAGCAGCAGGGATGACACCTGCACACAATGGCAGTGTAGTAATAGGAAAGGTACAATGAAGTTAAATAGTCACTTGTTAGGATACATATACAATGTAGAAACAATAAACACCCACAAAAACACTGCTTAAAATGCCGAGGTTTATACAGGCATGGATCACTGTGCTTGATACTTCTCAACTATAAATAAATGTTAATTAGACCAGAGTTGTGATTTTTCTGTTGCTAAGGAAAATACATGGATGTATCATAATGTTCATGGTTTCACATTAATCTATAAAGAAACATTTTATATGTGTTTTTCTTTTTTATAGTTTTCTTTTTTTGTATACAGTTTTTAATAGAAAACCTGTACTGAAGGGAATATGTAGTGTGCCAGTGCTGACCTCCTGAAAAGTCTGGTTGTCTGGCTCTCAAGCTGATTTGATGGTTTTGATACTTTGAACCACTGACCCAGAAGAAGCATGCAGAAAAGTTTCCTGATTTCACTTGTTGCGTGTGTGTTCTTAGCCATTGGTTAAAGCCAATGACTTCTGATGTTTTTGATGAAGCAGCCAATATTTGAAGCGTGGGTGCCGCTGTTGGCACTTTTTCGACTGGCATCCCTCGATCAGCTGATCAAAGAAGCATGTTAGAAAATTCTTGGTCAAACAGAGCGAGCAACCAATGAGCTTCCGGCTCGGTTTGAGTATTTTACTTCAATGCTTTCTAAGTAACTGGCCAGGGACAAGTATGTAGATAAGGTGTTCTGATTTCACTGATTGTGATGCCAGAGGATCAGCATTTTAACCAGTCAGTAGAATTTTCAAACCGAGATATATTTGCCTCATTGCAGTCTGTGAAAGCCACACAGAGGATTTTAAGTTTGAAAGTAGGTCCCTTATTGCGACCCCCATTAGCAGTTCAACTGTTAAAACTGCTTTCATGTCCTTGTGTTCAGACATAATGCGACTCTGATTGGATCAACCTAGTCTTACACAAAACTAGCAGTTGGGCAGGAGAGCACTTTAATGTGACAAGCCCAGTTACCCATAGCATCCATTCTCATCCATCTTTGTTTGGTCTTACTACATTAAATTGCCAAAAAGCTGATTGATCCCTATTGGTAAAACAGTAACAAAAATAGGCCTTTGCTTATAGCAACCAATAACTTTCCTTTTATTCAATTTTTTTGGACTAGGTTTTATAAGATAGCCCCACAAATAATTAAGAAAATGTCTTACACTTAAAGCAAGCCTGTAATGAGAGAAAAAGTTATCATTATTGTTAACCTCTTTGAAAGTTAAAGTTGCCTGGCTGTGAATGCTGACTTAATAGCTCGACCCATTCAGTTGTGTAAATAATCTGTGGATACCCTGCGATACAAGCTCTATCATACTCTCTTCCCTGGCAGCTTGTGGCACCCGACTTCCCTCTGATCCAGCACTGCAGCCTACATCAGTATTTTCAGCACTAAAAGCTTCTGGGAGAGTCGGGTACCTGTGCCCCCCTGCTGCATGCTGTTCTCCGAGTTTCTCCGATTTCCTTTCTCCTACCGCTACATCACTAAGGAATTTAGCATTGGGGCAGGGGTTCAGAGGATGGAACCATAATGCTGGCTGGTGAACACAGACATTTCACACTCTCAGAAGTGCAAAATGTTTCAGAATCTGTCTAAGGCTGCAGCCCTGGAACTGAACATGGGAGACATGGTCCACCAGAGAGGTGAGCATGGTAGCACTTCTGTCGCAGTCAACCACTTTTCAAAATCCATTACAGGACTGACTGGGTTACTTTACATTTCTTCTGGCAATAAAATTACAGATCAGGAAAATCTTTATTGCATATTTTCTCCAGGTTAGTAAGCTTTCAAAACAAGCAAACAATGGCTGTTACTATATTTTTCTCCTGATCGATTACCTTAAAGAGTGTAGTCAGATGTGCAGTCGTAATGTGACCACTATCAGGAAAAGAGCTGTAGAGCCGGGCACAAGCCTGCAAACTCAGCTTGGCTAAACTCTCTATGGAGAGAGGAAAGTAGCAAGAAACAATTTTACCAGGCATCTTGTGGAGTCTTGCTGATGTGATATTCTCTTCTGAACTGTCTGAAACCAGCTAGGATGGACAACTATCAACTATGGGTCACTTTAGACTTTACTGCACATGTGCTTTAAAAGGGGCTGCATCAACATCTTACTTTTGGGGGAAAGCGAGCACTGAGCCAAACCGCTCAGTTCACATCAGTTCTTGTTGGGCTGCAGAAGATTGGCATTACGTTATGAAATCTAACTGATGAAAAATGTTGGCTTCATTAGCTATTTTAGCCATGCACTACTTAATGACCAGCACAGTCTTTGAGGATAATATATTTGTGTTGACCTTGCACAGTTTTGGCTCGGGTCTAGTTGCATTTTGCAATAGACTAATACATCTTAACAGTGTGGCTAGCAGTTTTGAAGAAAATTGAAGCCCATCATGTAAAAACGGCATCTTCATTTTTTTTTTCTTCAAATTAATAGATTCATTTTCATTACGTTCTCGTAAAGAAAAACAACTTTTCAAATATTTTAAAGGAAACTGAACTGAACTTTTTTTTCTAGGCAAGCCCTATATCTCAGGACTGATTTTTGTTAAAGGATCCATATTTTATAGAGTCATACCAGTGGCATACATATGATATGCCAAGTGCTGTCCCACCAGCCAGACCTATAGCGAATATGCTCTGTAGTTGGGGGGGGTTTTTCAAGACATTTTTCTCAATTTTCTTAAATGTCAGTTTTATGTACTTCTGAAAGAAACCAAAGCCATTCATACAGTGCAGGTAGGATGGCACATTTGTGTTACTTTGGCGTTGGATGATTTTCATTATGCGTTGTTTTCCATTATGTGCATCTGACGTTCTTTAGGAGCCTCTGTCCATGTTCCTGGGTATGGGGACACTTGCCATGACTATCAGTTGGGCTTGCCGCCATCACTTAACCTGCCTGTCGTTATAAAGTCTTTCCATAAATCAGTCCCCCTGTATTAAGAAAAAGCCACTAATTGTTTGCCACAGACATAATGTGTCTAATGCTTAAATCTGGTCCTGCAACCAGATATTTACATTCTGACATATATTATGACCAGCTCAGAGGCATATACACAGTGCTTGCCATGAGCTGCTTCTTCAGTAGGAAAATTCTAACCTGGCTGGTGGATTTTTTTTCATCTGGTTTACTGAGGTTACTGTATGGTTATTTGTACTGCATGAACTGACCAACTTGCAGAATTTGTTGGGCTAGCAGTTACTGAGCCACAGGACTTGCTGTGTAGCAGTAAATGAAAAACTGGATATAATATTTTAGCAATAATTCCTTCTCACATCTGATCCATTTTACATTGGAATGCAATCACTTATTTGTACTGAGTGAACCATGTGCCATGTTACTGAGTGAGGCAAAAGCATCATGGCATTTTTGTTGCAGGAATTTTAGAAGCATCAGGTAATTAGCAGTAAGCGCATGCATTTTGTGTATATGAAAATTTCAGAGATGCCACATCGCTGGCATTCGCACAGATTAGCCTTTGCATGGCACATGACGTTACTGGTTCTCAGGAGATACTGTTTGATTTTAAAAGTGCTTGACATTATTCACCAAAGTCAAAAGTAAAATTCCATTAATAAAGTCCATATTGACTCATTGTAAAGCCATACGATATTTTACTCCGCTTAGACATTTTCTGCAGGCAGTGTTAAAAATGTTCTCTTGTGCAAACCTGTGCCAAATTTGGATATTTGTTATCCTACATGCTAATTGATATTACTATGTGTATTTGCTTCCAATGCAATGATTCACTCAAAACACCATTCCCTCCTCTCCACCTAAAAAAGAATAAAATGTCTCTTAAAAAATAAATGTGTGCGTTTGTTTTTCTTTGAAGGAGCAAAAAACAAAGTGTGGCTATAACTATACAAGATACGATAATGTGTCCTGAGTCATGGATTGGCCTTCACCATGGTAGGGGATGTCCACTTTGCTGTAATGGTAGTTCAGAACCCTGTTGATTTTGGAGATTACATTCTGAAACCTGGCTACACAGAGCGTGAATTAGTAAGGATCTGCTCCACTAGCAATCTGCCCAGCCCAACTGTGGGCTTTTAATAGCAAAAGAGTGGACATGACAGCACACTAAACTACCACAAATTGTGAGTCAAAGTTTACCGTAAAAAATGCTAAGGACTAACACACTATAGAGTGATGTGTATTTCATGATTAACTATAAATAAAGACAGTTTTTCATTTTTTTTATAATATTGCTTTTGATATACAAGTCATATGTAATCAGAGTGAAATAGAGCAATTGATACATCAAGTGAAAAATATACACAAAGTCCACAAAAGATGGATGGCCAGATTACCCTGAAACAGGTACTCAGACACAAGGCAGGGAGGGGTGAGGTCTCCGAGTACTGACACTTCAAGATAGAGCCCCCTCTTTAGATGAGACCAGATGTATCAAGAGTTTATCGCTCACTTTCTCAATTGCTATATGTCATTCTAGATATATATGACTTTTAAACTGAAAGCAATATTGCAATTGTTGTAGAGAAGATGTTTTACCCTTTTTTTTGTTTTCTTTCATGTTTTAATGTAAGGTTTCTGGTTAATCTTGACGCAACATTTGTCTTTAGGTTGCTACTCTAGCTGGGTGTTTCTTTATTAGTAACACTTCAAGTTCAAAACCAGGTGCAAGGTAGGACAATGGCCTCTGTATCTAACAGGACCTGTAGTAGTTTTGATGACCATGGCAAGACTGGCGTATGGTGTCATAACCAAAACATTCTGTGTGTCCCATGGTAATGGTAGAGTGTGAGCATAGCCAACTGGCATGTTGAGAAAAGGGTGATGCTTGTTTTAAGGGGATGGGTGGAGTTATCAAGCAGCTGCTGAGTAGTACTTGAAAGGCAAATATACTGACAGAGTTTGAGGGTGTTTTTTTTGGCAGGCAAGAAGTTGTTAGTTCAGGAAGGAGCATGTTGCTGTTTTAATGTTTGTGGGGTTATCAGGCAACCAGTTGACTCCTCAAGGACCTTTCTGAACAACCCTTTGAACAAGCAAATGAAAAGCCATGGTCAGGACATGTCCCACTAGGGAGAAGATCTTTTGTCTTTATGACTAAGGAATCTTGTTTCCTCAATCAAACAAGTGACTGGCTTGGACTGGAAGAATGCTGATATTTGATTCTCCACAAGAGTTTCCATCTCCCCCTAGTTTTCCAGACTGCTAGCAGCTTTTAGTGGTTGGATGAAAAACATGCTATGAGAAGTTTTTGGGATAGATGCATTTAACATATTAAGTAAACTTAAATACCAGTATACAGGACCACCAGTATACAGGGCAATCTAAAAAGTCACACACTAAAATGTTGCAGCAATAATACAAAAGGACAGAATACCAAAAAACTAGACTTGTTTTTGTAATTTTTTAATGGAAACTCTATGAGGAAAGAAAAGTTGAGTTGGGTTGGTACCTGAAAGCCAATGCTTACTGTATGAAGCAGCTGTTAGGAGTCCCAGACAGAAAGGAACATACTTATAAAGTGGCATTCTGAAGTAAAATATCACTATTTTCAAGCGTGTTGGAAGATTTGGAAATATTGCCAAATATTGTCCATTAAGCACTTACACAATTGTGTGCTTCCAGCACAGTGTCAACAGAATGCCATAAACTGCCTGTTGTACCTTCACTACATTGTGATGATAATTAGGACTAACGAACCACATAATGAATGAAGAGAAGGATGAAGTCGTAAGAGACTCTCCAATTTCTGCAAAATTTGCAAGTCAATAATAAACAGATTTAAATCTTATGTCTTTAGTGGCCAGAGACAGAGGTGGTACATTTCATATTACCCCACACTAAAACAACCGGCTCAAGACAGTTTGGGTTGAACCAAGCAGATTAGGTTGATGGGAAGCATAAACAGTACTTAGCCCAGGGTTTGTAAAGCCTCAAAAGACTTCTACTTAAGCCCCGTTGTCATAATACCTCTAAACAGTTCTCAACAGGCTCTAATGTAGAAGAAGGCAAACTTTCTCCTACAGCTGTGGTGAAACCACAATTCCCATTACGCATTGCAAGACCTTGACAGTCACAGGCATGACTTTCAGAGTCAGGTGCATTTGTAGTGTAGCTACAGCTGGAAGGCCAAAGTTTGCCTACCTCTGCTCTAATGCATCCTGGTCAGTAATTCAGACCAGGTTGGACTTGATGGACTTATGTCTTTATTCAACCTCAAATACTATGTAACTATGTAATACAAAATAGGAAATATTTATTCTCTCTGGCTGTACAGGTGATGTATGATTCCCATACACTGAGTGGCCAAATTATTAATACCACCCCATCAGTACTTTGTTGGGCCACCTTTTGCCTTCAATACTGCGGCGATTCTTCTTGGCACTGACTCCACGAGATGTTGAAAGGTGATGCGAGGAATCTGACACCATGCCTGATGAATAGCACTGTCCAGTTCTGTGAGATTTGATGGTTGTGGAACCAGCTGCCTGATGGCTCTTTCAACTTCGTCCCACAAATGCTCATTTGGATTGAGATCTGAGGAGTGTAAACACAACTTTTCCATGAAACTGCCATGACTTCTTTATGCTGCAACAGTCACCTCTTCCAGCAAGCAATCTAGTCATGGATAATTGCCTTTCTTGATTTGTTTGCTTTTGTATGTGTACATGTATTTTCTTAAATTTAAATTACCACCACAGCTTTTTTTCTTTTCTCTACATTTTATACAACTCTTCCAGAATCAATATGCTGCAGGTGATATTGAGCTGGGTATACCTAGTTAGAATGTCACATGGACTTTTCGAATATAAAATCTCATCAGAACATTTGATAATGCTATAAGAGAGTTGATCATTGTTCTAAATTTCGATTTTGAAAATGAATGGAGTTTGGTGAAGGTGAACCATATTCACTATTAGAATTGCGTTTGTCCAAGAAAAATTTTCTATCTTGCCTCTAGGCTTGAAATTGATCCTCCATGTGACCTCGATAATTATTAGGATAATTAAAGGATAATTAAAGGTTCCAAAAATATATTTTTTTCAAACAAAAATCGTGTGTACACAGCTTTAGTTGCAGTCTCTAGCACAAATGTTAAATATGAAATGGCCATATGCAAAATGTCATCATTAACCAGCTTCCAAGAAATCAGTTTTTTTTTTCTCGTTATATAAACTATATAAATAAAGAAAGAAAATATACTATACACTCCTCTTAAGTTTGTATATGAAGCTAAAGCACAGGAAAACAGATGTCAGCTGGTATTTATCTATTGCAGTATATTACCTAATTGGAAGAGCATATATTTCTGGTTCATTACTATTATATATATCCTCATATAACTGTTCAAGGCAGTAAGAAAGTTGTGTTGGTGATGGAGTAAGGTTGGCATGTTGTGATTCTAAATTGCCAATAGAGGTCACTAGAATACTCTCTGATTCTTGTATGCATTATTTGCACTCTGTTGTTAAAATCAGCAAGCAGACACTGAATTTTACCGAGTAAAATTACAAATTCACATTCGGAATAAGTGTTGTGTGACAATTTTCTGTAATCTGCCAATTGGCTGTTGGATTTCATGCTGGAAAAATATGTGCTGTACAATTCCACAGTCCTATTACATAGTACACAAGAAGTGTCTTCTGAACATCCAACCCCTCCTTCACCACTTTAAAAACAATGAGCTACTGTTAACACATGTGCAATGCAGTGGAGACATCTGAATGGGTCCTAAATATACACACAAGGGATATGCACACCACTTTTTGTTCCGGAGTTAGCTCCCTGCTCATTGGACAGAGGTGATCATGCAGATGAGGTGACACAAGAAGCTGAATCGGGAAACAATTGTGCCACCTGCCTTGCTACGCAGTGTGGCAGGGATGTATATATATATATTTATATATATATATATAAGGGATGCACCGAAATTGATTTTTTAGACTGAAACGAAAAATTAAAAAAAATGTCAGGCGAGAAAAAAATGTAATGTTTTTTAAAATAATCAGTTTTTTAATTATTTTATTTTTATAAAATGTTTCTTTTTTTGGCTTTACTGATGGGGGCTTTGAGGAGCTATCAGGGGTCTAAACAGCCCCCTGATATTTCCCTTTTAAAATAAAAAGAGATTTTGAAGACACAGAGTCCAAAATCTGTTTTTCTGCAAGCCCCTGTTATAAATGAGCAGGACGCCTCTATACTTACTGTCCATTTATAAACTGTGGATCAGCTACTATGCCACAATCTTGAATGGACTGGAAGTGATGTACAAAACGTCCGGTTCACTCATAACTGGGGATACAGTAAGCATCCTATGTCCTTAATTATTTACAAACACTCAATGATTTATAAACACTCCGTCCTGATTGCTGAACGCTTGTAACCCACTCTCTATCCTGTGTTGTCAGTGAGTTGAGAAGACTCCCCACTGCCTCTGCCAACACAGGTGGGGGAGAGCAGCCGGCATCGGAGGGGACACAGACCCGCATCCAGTGGAAAGGAGAGAAGCTAGGGATCCACTGAATTGTCTGCCCTTATGGTACCTTTGGCATGTTCCCCGAAGTACCATTTTTGGTGGAGATATTTCGGCAGACCAAATTTCGGTGCATCTTTAATATATACAGTGTATTTACAAAACCATACCTTTTGAATCTTTTGAGATGGAAAAGGACACCTTTTTGCACATAGTATGAATATAAAAGACATACCACCTGTCAGGCCCCCAGACATAAAGAATTAATATGATTATACCCACAAGTGTTGTTTTTCACCACCACATTTCCTTTATAGTGCTGATCAAATAGCAAATGTGATCATTGAGGCTGGATGAAAGGATCAGAGCAGTGTAACACTTTTGATAAATACTTAATTTTTTAGGGAGATTTATACATCGGATTAAAAAGAGGGACAACCGAGAGAAAAAAAGGGACAGAGGGACTGGACTCCAAAATGAGGGACAGTTGGGAGGTATGCAAACCTGTCAGGTTAAAGCGTATGCGTATATGAATTTAAATGTGCATTCAGCTATTTGCTCAGAGTTCTGCTTTAATTGCCTTTTCTGCTTGCTGATGATGACTGTGGTAGGTGTCTGTAAATGTGTAAGTATGTTTTTTCATCTGTCATCCTTTTTCCCTAAATTGATAGAAGTAAGAAGTGGGGGGTGTGACGCCTGCGTAATAATAAAGTAATAGTTTCTAAAATATCCCTTCTTTCTGATTCTATTAGGGGATATGAAAACGTGATATCCACAAAGAGAATTTAGTCATTGGTTGTAGAAGTAAACTGACAGGGCTTTTAAAGAAATGAAATCATCCCTAGTGCGCGTCTACATGTTCAGGACAGCTGTATAGCACGGCGTTGTATTTACTAAGCTTTACTGCTGTGCATTTTAGACTTTCTCTGGCTTCATAACTGACAGAAGCTTCACCCTGCAAGAGTATTTCCTGTTTTTCAGGAAATGTGAAGCCATATAGTTTAGGCCGCAGACAATAGTGAAGGGGAAATATTGTTATTAGCAGTGCTCTAAAAGGATTGTCACATTATAACCTCTGTCAAAATTAATAACCATTCAGACAATTAAATCATCCAAGTATGAAAATACTGCAGGGCAAAGAGAACTCAATTGTTTTCTCTCTAGGGACAGCTTACAGTTTTATTGTTATTGTTGTATAACTGCACTGTGTATTCATGGACCAATAATGCTGCATTTATCGCACTGCTTCTGTAGTCTAAGGATCTACGAATCATTCAAAAAAAAAAAAAATAACAGCAATAACCACTAAACTATAAGGCCAAAAGTAAAAAAAAAAATAAGTGGATGGCTTACAGTAAAACAGTGGGGCTCCTCTTTAGGGGGAAATCTGTCTTTTTTTTCATTTCATTTTAACCATACATATAAATGGATCACCATTTCTCACCCTTTACAATGATGTAATGCACCCCATTGAAGAGGAGTTACCCTTCCAGAATACATACCAGACCCTTATCCCAAAGAGGGATCTGGTATGGGTATTAAGGGGGATCCCACACAAAATCTCCAAAAAAAATTTGCTTTCCCCCCCTTCACATCAGAGTCCCCCCTTCACATCACAAACCACCTTTAAATCAGAAGTTCCACTTTACATCAGGAGCCCTCTTCACATCAAGAGTATATTATATATTAGGGGTCCCACTTTAACATAAATGTTCCACGTTCACATCAGAGCTCCCCTTCCCCCCCTTTAAATCAGAGTTCACCCTTTATATCAGGAGCCCTCTTCACATCAGAAGCCCCCTTCACATCGGAGCCCCCCTCCTTTAAATCATAATCTTATGGACACCAAATACAAAACAGCTGGGGCTCCCGGTCTCAGCAAATACAGACATATATTTTTTATTTATGCCCATACCCCTGTATTTGCATCCACGAGAATGACCCCTAATGATGTACCTCTAGCAGAGCACAAAAAGCAGAATAACTTTGCCTTTCTCTATCTCAGTCTGGGTTTGTGGATGCTTTGGACCATACTTAATTAAACCAAAAAATGAGCAAATCCCTAAGTGAAAGTGCATTTCCCACAGCAACCAATCACAATTCATCTTGTTCTGGTCTGGTTTCCTTCATAAGGATTTTGACTGGATACTATTGCTTTTTTAGCTTTGCTCCTTGCACTGTTTACTCAAGGCGGCTGTTGGTCTCCTTGAAAATTGATGTGTCACCCAGCAAAGCTTTATACTTCTCAGGAGCCCTGGAGACTTGGCGTTTACACAGGGCTAAGGACTCCCTCGCTGTCTTCATGTGCAGGACACCTGATCAGCTAAACATCAAGCAGCAGTGCTGTCTCATGAGAGGGAGGGGATTGAGTCAATCCTTCCCCATAGTGTGGGCTCCGCTGCTGTGCCCTGCATGAGCACAAGTTGGCTTAAAGTGTATTTCCACCCATCCTCTCTTGTATTGGGTTAGCATTGTAAATGATATCATGCATATGGAGGAACTTATGGCTTTAGACACGGGTACTTATATTCACTTTTACTCTCTACTATATAAATTTAGACTTGTATGGTACAAAGGTGCTCCCTTGCAAAACAATCCGTCCTTGAGTCTCTGGATATTACTTTGTGCCATCACTTATGCCCCTACTGATCACGTTGAGTTGTGTTCTGTCCAACCACTTTTATGTTGATTGATCAACATATACTTGTATCTGCTTTGGTCTGTTGTTACTACTCTATTGCATTTTGTTACACCAATAAAAGTTGATTCAACTATAAAATGAATTTCCACGTTTGCAGTCAAATTTGAGAACCTCCCACTATATGTTTGTTATGTGTTCCCATTCACACAGCATACCTTAAAATATTTCTTACCTTCTAGCTGTTTGAAACAGGAATTGATGTAGGACACTACAGGCAGCTTCAGGTCTTTAACTCTTTCTTAGGATGGACAGCCCTGCTCATATAGTTTACAAGTGATAATGAAATCTTCCAGCACAGTACAGACGGGATTAATTATAATATACTTTAGGTTTGGGCTTAGTATACTATGCACATTGATCAGCTGTGCAGGGAAGTGGTGTCCAGGGCTTACTGAAGCATTTCTCTGCAGTTATGTGACCTGCGATTTCATCCTGCAAGGACTTTTGGGAACACTTTACTGGTACCAAGCACTTATACACTGGCTGTACAGCTTTGCATTGTCAGTGGCACTAGACTGTCTGTTTTGACATAAGCACACCTTACCACCTCACCCTCACTGCCCACCAGAAGCAACCATCATGAAGCATCATACCAGGTAGATGTTTGTCCCTGCTAGGTGGGTGGGTATTACGTATGTTGCATGACGATCTAATAATAACAATATTACTAGATTTCCTAGTAATTTTCTTCTATTTTAAAATCAAGTTGCTGCTAAATAACCATCATCTAATAGTTAAACTAAAACGGGTATGTGAACGCTATTGTAAAAACACAATTGTAAAAACTCTATTGTAAAAACACAAGTTCAATTTGGATATGACAGTGTAAACATAATTAAAACAGGTAATTGCACTGCCTGTAATCAGATATATTTTGTTCAATTATTCTTTATGAATATTACTAAATGGGCATCTTATTGATCTGTAGATTACTGAATTGACACGTTATAGCCCGTTATAGTTATGTGCTCTGTTTTGATGGTGTCCAGCCATCATAAAAGAAATAGGCATTAATCACACTTTACCACAAGATGGCACCATGCCCTCTTAGTATTGCTCTCACACATAGCTTCCTTCCTTATATTGCTGTCACACATCGAATAGAACAAAAAATGTGCTGTGAAATCCTCCTTTAAACTTTAAAGGCAAATTAAAATGGTTTATGGTTTATAGTGTAGATTAGATGTGGGCACTCACCAGACTTGGCACAAGGAGATTCAATAATCACGGCTGAGAAAGGTGGGCTGCATCCCACTGATATATTGGCTGTCTATTAAAAAGAAACAATTAACTCCTGTGTTTCTGATAATTCTGCAGGTTGCTACATAGGAGCAAGCTGTAGAAAAAAAGTGTAAACTTGGGCAAAGGTGATGCAGCTGCAGCAGTACGTCATTGCTATAGTGATCTATTGCTGGCTGATTGAAGCCAGCAATAGATCACTATTAGACGTGTTCTTTTGCTCCAGATCCAGATCCAAACCCCCATAATAAAAATTAAAAGTGTAAAAAAAACAAAGTATAAACAGAAATATATAAATGTGTATAGTCAATTTTTAGAGAGCCAAACTGTCTGATTGTTAACCGAAGAGTAAGGAGCATGGCTCGTGGTAGGAGATATCAGATTGTGGTTGTGTGGACATTCGAGTCATTCCATGTACTAGAGAAGGAAATAGATGAGCAGATGGGTGTAGTGGGCAGGGGGAGCATGTTAATGTTACTCTAACAATTTACATAAATAATTTCTTTCCCCTGCGTGTGTGGCAATGTCATATTGCAAGGGGAATAAAGCTTTCCCAAATTAAAATGCATGTGTTTATTTTGAGCTTTACAATTTTGCTTTACTACGTTACATAAAAGTCGCACTAATGTGATATTGCTTTAATCAGCAGACATTTTTGATTATCTCTTGGTGTAAATATATGGGTGTGCGCAGATTATATAATTGCAGTGGGAAAAATTAGAGGAAACTGCATTTTTTTTTCACTATGGGTTCTCACAAAAAGCCAAGAAAATGAAAATGTATTGTAACCAAATTCACTACCAAATGAAATCCCTATATGTCCGAAAAAAAAGATATGGTGCCCATGTAGCTGCCTAATCCCAGCAAATGTAATATATTTTGTACATTGCATAAACTGCAGGGAGATGAGTGAGACCCATAGGTTATTAATGGCTTGAACAGAATGCAAAGAAGGACCTCCAGCACTGCAGTCTATAAAAGGTCATACTTATAGATACCGGATACAAGAATGCATTGTGCTGAGCATTCCCTTGGCTGTCACTTTTCACATTAAATAAAACTGCAGCGTCAGATAAGTCCAGATACTGCAGTCTAGGCTGATTTCATCATGCACAGGGAGACACATAGCAATCCATTTTCCAAGGGTACACCGTTTCTGGCCCTGGTGTCAGGATGCAATTGGTGGTCATTCCTTGCATCTGTTTTGAAGCCTGTGGGTTTTTAAGCCTGCTTGCATCCACCTTAAAATGAAACACCCCCATTCTAGATGAGCTTATCTTTCAAGGGTAGGGTGAACTGGTAAATTCTGTACTCTGCATGCTTTTCCTGATAAGTCTGTTATTTATATTGTATATCATTTACTATTTTGCAAGGGAAATACTCAAATAGCAAAACTATATTTTACGTAGTGTAAATATTACCCCATTTGTATGCTGTGCAAGTTTTTAATTATCTCCCTTTTTGCTTATTTTATGCTCCCCAGTAAAAGATAATCAGTGTTGACCATCCAGCTGATTAAAGTGCTTGCTTCATTGTTTCTGAACAAATTAGTCAGCTGTCACTGCATGGGTTATTTAGTAAATGTGTGCAAGGTAAACTGTACCCATAGCGACCACTAAGATATTTTCATTAATCTACCTGTACCAGATTCCTAACAGCGGAAATCTGACCGGTTGCAGAGTGCCCCAGCCCATTAATGGTATCACTGTTGTCATTGTATGAGGTCCAGTCTTAAATAGTACATTGTCAGAGTTTATCTAGATGTAAGTGTATAAGAAACTTTTGTAAACACTTTGTCATACCCCTTGCATATTGCATGACCAACTGTTTACTTTTGAATGCAACTTGGTCCCCCTTTAGGGCCCATTCAGATTGTTGCTTTGCTTTAACATGCATTGCGTTAAGCATGGGCATAACACAAAAGGGCATACCAATGCACCTAGAAATGGACCTGCAACATTATTTCTGATGCAGCGCACCACAATAGGGTTACCCTTCATTGCAGCACGCTGCAACTGAGATGTGTCGTTTTAATGTGCTGAGGGTGCACTACAATGCTTTTGAAAATGAGTGGCACCAAAACACATTAACACATAAAACATATATGCTGTAGTAATGAGCATGTTAATAAATACAACGCATAGGTGGGTATGGTCCCTTAGGGTTCATATACTGGTACATGTAACCCTTGTCTAACTTTGATATTGCTCCCACCAGCCTCTCAGGAAGTGTTCTGTACTGTACTTATACACTTTTCATAGGCCTAATCTATGCAATTAAATGTACACCAGTCAGCCAAAAATATTAGAAGTTGTCGATTATTAATGTCTGAGCAGTGAACTTCTTAATGCTGATGCCTTTGAGCTTTCCCTCGCTCCTTTCTATAAAGTACGGTATAATGTCCAGTCTGTGATCTCTGGTCATTTCTTGCCTTCTTGATAAAGTTAAAATATAACCAAGTGTATTATCTTTCTTTCTTGATGGTACCCTGTTTTAGCATCTGCTAGATTCCTTCTCCTCTCCTTTCAGATTTGTTTTTTTATTTTGGTAGACCTACAGGATGTTTTAGGTTGGCATGTGGAGTATCTTTTTCTTTCAAATGTTTGGTTGGACTGCATTACAATTGCTGACCACATGTCTATCTGTTGGTGTATTGTTTAAATTGTTGCGTGCGCCTTCGGGCTTCCGCATTTAAATTAAGAGTTTATGAAAGAAAAATAACAAATGTTTTCCTTCTGTCAAGTTCTTTGGTTGTTCAGATCCTGTGTGTCTCTGCAGTAGAAGTATTCTTACCTTAAAATTGTCTGAAGGTTGCCACACACTTCACAATATAATTGTATATTCCCCTTTAGATTTACCAACAACTGTGTGGTAAAAAACCAGAATGGATATTTTAGGTAGGCCATTGCATTACATAATTGGTGGTAAAACCAATGAAGACTGTTTCGTTTGTGCAATCAGAACAGCTTAAGGGCCTCAAATGAGGGGCTTTGGGCTTTTTCAATGGACAAATGTGTGTTTTGGGTGCATTCTGCTTGCAAATGCTATTAGTTTGAGGTAATTAAGGTTTCATTGACAGGTGTATTTGACCTTCACTTGATCTCCTTCTGACCTGCATTTGATCTACTTCTAAAGGTGGCCATACACTGTACAACCATCGCAAGACCTTAGTCTTGCGATGGTTGTAAAGTGATTAAAAAAACGTACGATCTGCCCATCTTGGACAGGCAGATCGTACTCTCGATCATCGCAAGCCCGCCCCCCTGAGTGGCGGGCTTCCGATGAGCGCAATGCTGAACGGGCGTGCGCACACCGGCCCGTTCGGCATTTGTCTCCCGAGTACCGTTCAAACGTACGATTCTCGGCTGGTTTTCTAGCGTGCTCCTTAGACAAAAGACGTGCGACCGTACAGTAGAAACGGTCGCATGTCTTCGTTCACACTGCTCGATTCTCGTACGATCGCGGGATTTCCCGTGATTCTCGTACGAGAATCGAGCAGTGTATGGCCACCTTAAGCTGCATCAACCTGATTTGAAATGTTTTGCCTTTACATTTACTTGTATAGGAAGAGAATCAGTTCTGACACAATCAAAAGCCCATCAAAACTGGCCCTTTAACTGAGGTGTTCTGATGCCCCTGGGTGTAATATTTCAGGCAATTGTCTACACATCCTGATTTCAAACAAGATTCTTATACTGGCAATCGACTTCTACATCAATTTTTATATACCCAACCCGACATACCAGTGCAGATATTGTTAACATTCTGCAGCAACCTAATCAATTTTGAACTTCAGAAAGACTTGGATACATATACCTTTTTAATACCTTTTAGAAAGATTATTTTCACATGCCAGGGCCCCTTTAATGTATACAGTATGTTGAAAGTTATTATTTTATTCTCATGCAGTTTTAATTTTTTTAAATAAATATGACTTACTGCCCCATGTCATATCTCAATGTGAATTGTCTATCTAGGAAGGCTAAAAGGCTGAGCATAAAGTGTAATGTCACATGGGAGCTTTTAATGTCAGTGATATTTAAACTAAGAATGACCTTGTTAAATACCTTGCTGAGTTTATAATCTTGCCATCATATCAGTGTGGAGGTCCATGGAAAATTCTCTGACTCTGTTAACCCCACTGCATTATTTGGGAGAAAATCTTTTTGCTCAAGCTCGACTATAAAAGATTAAGCATTCACAGTGCATACCTGCCAACCTGACCCCATCCCACAGTGAGATAATAATCTCCTGCATCTCCCTTATCCTTTCTATTCACTGTTACATAGACAGAATGTAGAAAGTAATGTTAACGCAAAGCTTGATTAAATATTTCTTCTGCATTAAAGACCTATTTATATCTAAAAATCCTGACTCTGTTCCTCAGAAATATGCATTGATCTTCATTTCTATCCTACCCCCTACATAAACACGACTTCCAAGTATCTATGCCAGCAGTGAGATGGCACCTCTAAAACACAGAACTCACGGTGTATGTGCTAGCTAGCGGTGTATGTGCAGTTACCCCTCAGTGACCAATCTTCAGAGTATTTGCGTAACCCCTCAGGGATAAGTATCAGGATTATGTTTAAAAACCTTTCAGCCACCAGTCTTAGCATATGTGCATTAACCCCTCAGTGGCCAGTCTCTAGACTATGTGCATTCAATTCTTAATGGCCAGTTTTCAAGTCATGTGCATTAACCTTCAGTTCCCAGCATATGTGCAATAATACCTAAGCCACCGGACCCCAGTATATTTCCAGTTTCCAGTGTATGCACTAACCCTATTAGTGACCAATCTCCAGTGCATGTTTGGTAATCTCTTAGAAACGAGTCTCCTCTCTGCATTAACCTCTCTAATTTGTAAACAAGGAATAACTTACTATGCATTTCATACTATTACTTACACTGACCCAGTTTGGCCCAAAGTAAGTATTTATATCTCATACCTAAGGAACCAGGAGGATCTTGGAAAGCACTGCAGTAGCCAAAGCTACAGTGCTAACTGATCTACCGGGGCCTTTTACAGTTCTGTGCTGAGCAGCGTCCCCTCCACTCTGTAAACATAGGGGTTGCTCGCTTGACACACCAGCCATTCAGAGAATGCCTAGTATTTTATCAATGCATACAAGGCGTTCTCTAATTGGACAAGGGGTGGATCAGGACATCATTATTGTATTCATAAAAATACTAGGCCCTCGTTGAATAGTCATTGTACAAGTACTCGTGAAAATGCCCAGTATTGGCACTGATACTGATATCGGTGTATTCCTATTCATTAGCTATAGTGCAGTGTTTTTTTGCACTAAAATACTGGCTGCTAGCAGGGGCGTCCCGAGGCTGGGTGACACCTGGAGCGGTTACCGGGTGTCACCCCGCATGCGCGTGCGGCACTCTTCTGATACCTGCCGGCGGCCATCTTGGTGATGGACGCCGGCAGAGAGAGGAGGCACAGTCAACCTGCGGGATAAGGTATGCCGCCGCGTCCCCTCCTCTCTCTCCTGATACTGTCGGGCGTTCAGTCCATGACCGAGCGCCCGACTTTTCAGAGGGGGGTGACACCAAAATGACTTACAGTCATTTTGGTGTCACTCCTCCAATGGTGTCACCCGGGTGCGGGCCGCACCCCCCGCACCTCCCTTGTGACGCCACTGGCTGCTAGCTTTAAACGTTTTTTTAATTTCCTAGTACGCAAGGTTATTTATATTATTTAGATACAAGTTACCGTCAACACAGGACAGAGTTGAACAGATAAACCAGTTACCTCAAACTGGGATCTAAGGAAGGAATTCAACTTCATATCAGTGTTGTCCCTAAAAGTAAGTATACCTTTGACCCTACTAATGGTATCTCTGTTAACATGGATCACTGGAGTATCCACACTGGGCACTGTCCACCTATCAGTGAATCCTTTCTCAAAGGGAAAATGCGCTGGCAGTGTCTCTGTTCAGTGTGTTTCTAGTCTGCATAAAGGAAGTCTTTAAACAGTAGGTATAACAGAAAGGTTTTTACAGCCATCGGAGCTCTTATTAAGTCTTTTATAACAGAAGGCTGATCCTCCAAATGCAAGGTGATGTACACTGAATCAGTAAGGTCTAAAACAGGCCTTTGTATAACCAAACCAACTGCAGGAGACAGCTGTAACACAAAAACAGCTTCTCCTGACTAGCAATGGAATTCAAATTCTGAATCACAAATGACAACAGGGGCTGCAGACCTTGGTTAGCTCACGGTCACATGAGGGTCAGACAGAGACTCTACTGGGGATGGTGCCGAAGCGTGTGTAGAACCCCTATGGACCGAATGCTTCAGTAGCTCTGCAGAAACAGCTAGGAAGTCCCTAGTAAACTAGACATAAATGTACCTGTGACTGTGGGAGAGGCCTTGGCACCACCTGAGGGAGCGAACGCAAACGCCACAAATGAAGACCCTATAATAATAGGAGTCGCAGGTTCCAGAATACAGGTGTTGGTTTAATCTCGGGCTACCGAGTAAATGCTTCTAGAAGCGTTACAGTATGAGATGAGGTTAATCATAGCAGTGGGACTGTCCTCTGTGTATGTTTGAGAAGACATGTTGTGCTTGAGGCAAGACCTCATGTATTTACAAACCCATGCAGCTGGTGCTGATGAGGGTTTCAGGTGGCTGGAGGTGCCCGAGTCACTGTAGGCAGTCAGTGGAATGGAGCCAGAGACCAGAGATCCACTTAGTGTTTCAGGCCAAGGAGAAGCAGTAGCATGGAGATTCCTGTAGGCTGAATGGTGGGAAAGAGAATGCAGAGAGAGCATGCACAACCCTCCACCTAGCGAATTACATCAGTGCTCAATTGTTTAGCTTTAAAGGAGAACTCTGGTTAAAAATGTTATTAACCCTTGCAGTGGGGCTACCCACTCTCAAGCAACCACCCCTGTGACGCCCTGCTTCCCCCAGCAGCCCCATTCACCTGCCAGCTAGCTTCTGCAGGGGACAGGTGAGATTTGTAGTCCACTTTAACCGGTTGCGCTTCGCCATTGCTGTGCAATCAATGAGAATGGCAACCGGCTATAGAGGACTACAAATCTCAGCAATCCATGATTGCCATTCTCCATTGCTGAATAATCATGTATTGCTGAGATTTGTTGTCCTCTATATCCGGTTACCATTCTCCATTGCAGAATAATCATGGATTGATTGGATCTCTAGTCCTCTAGTCCTGTAGTCCACTATTGCTGGTTGCCATTCTCCATTGCTGAATAATCATGGATTGATGTGATCTGTAGTCCTCTATTGCTGGTTGCCATTCGCCATTGCTGAATAATCATGAATTGATGGGATCTGTAGTCCTTTATTGCTGGTTGCCATTCTCCATTGCTGAATAATCATGAATTGATGGGATCTGTAGTCCTCTATTGCTGGTTGCCATTCTCCATTGCTGAATAATCATGAATTGATGGGATCTGTAGTCCTTTATTGCTGGTTGCCATTCTCCATTGCTGAATAATCATGAATTGATGGGATCTGTAGTCCTCTATTGCTGGTTGCCATTCTCCATTGCTGAATAATCATGAATTGATGGGATCTGTAGTCCTTTATTGCTGGTTGCCATTCTCCATTGCTGAATAATCATGAATTGATGGGATCTGTAGTCCTCTATTGCTGGTTGCCATTCTCCATTGCTGAATAATCATGAATTGATGGGATCTGTAGTCCTCTATTGCTGGTTGCCATTCTCCATTGCTGAATAATCATGGATTGATGGGATCTGTAGTCCTTTATTGCTGGTTGCCATTCTCCATTGCTGAATAATCATGAATTGATGGGATCTGTAGTCCTCTATTGCTGGTTGCCATTCTCCATTGCTGAATAATCATGAATTGATGGGATCTGTAGTCCTTTATTGCTGGTTGCCATTCTCCATTGCTGAATAATCATGAATTGATGGGATCTGTAGTCCTCTATTGCTGGTTGCCATTCTCCATTGCTGAATAATCATGGATTGAGTTACAGTTCTTCATAATTATAAAAACAACTGCCCTAAAATCATTAGTCGGCATTGTTTTAGAAAAAGTATCGGTAATTGGTATCGGCAAGTACCTGAAAGTACTTGTACTTGGCCTTGAGAAAAATGGTATCGGGACACCCCTACCTACCACAGTGAAGGTGGGAAATGTGAAAATGGTGCCCAACTGTACCAATTGTGTGCTAGCTCCCAATGCTTCAGGTCCAGGAGAAGCAGTGGGAAGGTGATTCGTCTAGGCTGAATGCAGGGAAAGAGTGCAGAGCATGCATGTGCAGCCCTCTATATAGCAAATTATATCAATGCTCAATCTTTTAGCCTTATCCCTTACTGCCATGAAGACAGTGAGGTGGAAATTTTGAAAGTAGTACCTAACTTCACCAGTTGTCTGGTAGCTCCCGGCCAGCTTTACTCACTAAGTGAGCCTTCAGAGACAGGGTCAACCCAGAGGTTTTTTTTGGCTCTGGACCTGGAAAATGCTCTGAGGCTAACTAACAGAAGACAACGATTTGTAAAGCACCACATGCAGAGCGGAGAGCCTGCAGGTCACATTGCGGGCAGGGTTATTGGGGCTAGCCATTCAAAAGCTTTTTCTGTTTGCCGGTTACCAAACCTCCTGTAGTTGGCAGCCTATAACCCAACTGTTTCAGTATTTCTGTGTCCCTAATATAAACAATAAAGAAAAAAGGAAGATGGTGAGGAAATGTGAATACAACTTCTTTCAGCTAGGTAACTGCAGAAAGGAAGCAGAAAAGCAAGAATGGGCTTTATCCCACTGATAAATTATATACAGGGGGGGGGGGGGGGGAGCATCAAGTCCTGAGCTACTAGCCAGGCCGTAAAAGTTACTAGCCACCAGTTGCCCCACCTAACCCTTACCCTGTCCTGGCCTTAACTCCGCCCCTAAACACACCCTCTTAAATAATCTTATGATAATTCTTATCTTATGATAGTTGCCGCTTGTAAACAGCAGATATGGGATTCCTGCTGCAGGAAAACGCAAGTTCCTGACACGGGAATCTCTAATCACACCTGAAATATACTGTAGGTGTGAATGGGGACTAATAGACACATACACTAAAGGTGCCCATACACCTGCCGATTATCCTACGATAATCGGCAGGTGATCCTGCGATCGTACCATAATCGGCAGGTGTATGAGCAGCGTGCGACCGCTTCTATTCTAAGGTCGTAAGACTTTCGTCTTCCAAGCACGCTGGAAAACATGCCGAAAATCGTACGAAAATCAGCACTGCAATCATCGGAAGCCCTCAGCGGGGAGGGCTTGAGATGATCGCAAGCACGATCTGCCTGTCCAAGATGGGTAGGTCGTACAAGACTTTAATGACCTTACAACCATAATAATACACTTCTCAACGTTACAACCCCCCCCCCAC
>NW_017307180.1:161270-167058 GCF_000935625.1 Nanorana parkeri
TAATACACTCAACCCCCCAGCCCTCTCACCTGTTCACGTCTTTGCAGGGAGGAGGCTGTAAGCAGGAACGATCCCTGGTTATCTGGCGGTGATTCGTGTGGTCTGCAGCAGATCTCACTAATCACTCACAGATAACCAGGGATCGATCCATCCTTTTGGCCGGAGCTCAGAACTGTCAGAGCTTCGGCCCGAAGGAAGCCGGAGCTGACAAGAGCTGCTCTGCGGTCTGCATCCGACACAGATGCAGACCATGGAGCTGCTCCCGCAAGTCAGGTACGCGGCCTGCGACCGTGTACCTGACATGTCAGCTGGCTGCAGTCCACATGGTACCGGCTCGCGGGCCTGAATTGTACAGCGGACCGGTACTTGGAGACCCACATTTCCACTGCAGGCGAGTGGAAATTTTGAGCCCTGCTCTAAACATTGCACTGTGCTAAAATCAGAAAACGAATTCAGCTTATCTCAAATGATGATAACTTAATCCTACTGACCCCCTAACCAGGGCCGTCTTTAATGCGGGGCAAAGAGGGCACTTGCCCCGGGCCCAATCAAGGTTGTGGGGCCCAAAGCATCTGCCCCTTAAGCCCGCTGCACTGCCCGCAGAAAATTGCCGATCGGATCGCATAGTACAGGGCTCAAAATTTCCACTTGCCTGCTCGCATTTGGCGAGTGGAAATAAAGTGAGTGCGAGGCAGGCACGAGATCCATCCGCTCTCTCCTTCTCTCTTCTCTCCTGCACTTTCAGTTTCATCTTGCTCTGTCCTCCTACCATCGATCGGCTCTGGCGATTGTCTTTGTTTAGACAGGTGACAGGAGAAGTGTCTATTAGAAGCCAGCGTCTCCTGTCACCATAGATACCCGCTCTCTACTGCGCATGTGCAGGCAGACGGGACCATGAGCTCGAACTTAGTGGCCCGGCATCTAGCTATAGGCTTTCCTGTTCCCATGGCAGCACAGGTCAGCCTGAACTAATGGCCGGGTACTGTGATCCTTGCTTTGATCTCCAGGCTGCTATTTCTCAGGAGAGGGAGACTGATCTGCAAAGGGTCATGGATGTAATTTGAGCTCTACAAGCAGGTACTCCAGTCCATTCTTTTGGATAGTTGGAAAACATTCCTTTTCATCATTGTTTATGTTTATTATTTTAATTATCTGGCGGGAATGTGACATCATACTTATGCCATAGGAAGTTGGGGGCAGTTCTTTACTGTTTTTCTATTTGGTCAATAGGTTTTTCCTGCATAAAGTGTTGCTGGGAGTTGTAGTCCTCAATAGCCGCTATCATTCTGCATTTATATATACAGTGTAGCTGGGAGTTGTAGTCCTCTATCCAAAAATGCAGAATAGGCCAGTTATAGAGGACTACAACTCCCAGCTAAGGCGAACCTTTTTGAACCCGAGTGCCCAAACTGGGACACAAAATAAATGTATTTAAGTGCCAGCGCTAAAAATAAGTTTAGTATTGCAGTTTGGGCGCTCGGGTTTAAGAAACGTTCAACATCACTGCCTTAGGGAAAATAGAGCAACCCACATATTCAAACATTAAGGCCCCATTCACACTGAGCGACACTCACCTGGGCAGATCCTGCAAAGCCCCCAAAGCCCCCATGAGTCTGCCAGATCTCAGAGGGGCTGTGCAGGATCTGTGGTAGGCTTTGCAGGTGGCAGAGCACCCTACGGATCCTGTAAAGCTCCCCACATAACCTGCAGAGACCCCCTGAGACCCTGCCGGATCTCAGGTGCGCTGTGCAGGATCTGTGGTGGGCTTTGCAGGATCTGTGGGGGGGTTTGCAGGCTCCAAAGCACCCCACAGATCCTGCAGAGACCCCACAGTCTGCCGGATCTCAGGTGCGCTGTGCAGGATCTGTGGTGGGCTTTGCAGGCTGCAAAGGCTGCACAATATTTTTTTGGATCCATCCCAGCTGCAGCGTGGCTCTGCTCTGTCAGCATATAGCGGGCAATATTGCATCGGGGCGTGGTGGGGGGCCCAAGAAAACGTTTGCCCGGGGTCAAATCAATATTAAAGACGGCCCTGCCCCGAACCCTCCCAATTTTACCTATTCCTGCAACTAAAAACCTAAAAATCATCTTGCACTTGGTATAACCTCCGCAAGACCGGGACATACAGGTACATGCCAAGGTACTGAAGTAGTTAAAGAAAGAGGAATATACAGTATGTTATACTCAACATCAATACCTTTAGTATGTAATTAGTATTTGCTGTAGAAGAAACTGTATGTACTGAATGAAGAGGTTGATGCTGAGTGTAACTATTTGTAGAGCACTATTAAGAATGTCAGTTATAGCTGCAGGCTGAGCATTTTGTTGTCCCATGGATACAACATAAAAAATAAAGGTTTTGCCATAGAATGGAATGGCTTGGTGTGTACTGTATGGGGACCTGCTGTGTAAACAGTGATTCTGATAGCTATACAATGCACTTTTGAAATTTATATCTGCACACAATTCAATTTGGGTAGCCTGATATCCTGTAATTTCTATTTATAAGCAGGTTTGCAGTAGGGGTCTATGCAAACTTTTGATTCAAACCTGCACTGGAACATAAAAGCTCAAATCTGGTCTCTGTCTGGTTGGTTATTATTGGACTGTACAGACAGTTCCTGCAATGATAGATATTGACTTAAGCTTTTTGGGTTTCATCCGTTCATCTCTGCTGGCACCTGTAAACTTCCATATCCTGGGAATTACACTTGTTACACTTGTTATGTAGGGGAGGGAAGGCAGCTGGGTAACTTCTCAGAAGGATATTGTGCAGATAATGTTAATCCTATGCAAATTAGGGTTTGTAGGCTACTCCCATATGACAATGCACAAGGCTGGTGATATATTGCTTCTATTGGTGCCTACTTGCCCTATGCTCTAATAGCCAGGAATATTTGGGAAACAATAGCAACACTGGGAGGTCACTTATACTGGAAGGAGCTACTATCTTTTCATCATAACAAATAAAAAGGAAAAAAAAATCATAAATGTGTCACACATGTTGAAAAGATTCATGCAAGTATATATCTATTATCAGAAATGTGTCACACATGTTGATACTATTCATGTAAGTGTATGCAAATTACATATGCTTACATTTTTCTTTTGATGTCAATTGTCGCATCGGCAAGCATAAATGCTTAGTTTGCTTTTGTAGAAAATACCCTGTGCTGTCTCTAAACACATTTCCATAATCTTAAACTAATCAGATTTTGCAACAATGCATTAATGCTGTTTCCATACCTGTAGGCCATTACTGCAAGGAGTAAAGCGTGCCCCAATAAATCCTCACAGTTTCCAAAGCTCTGTCTTCTTTTTAGGATGGACCAGCCATTAGGACGAGCACCCCCTAGCGGTATTGGAGCAGGGGCCATCCTTTTCCTGTTCCCCCAGCACAATCCCCCTGCAGTGTGCTCTGTCTCCAGTCACAACCAATGTGCCCATCTGTGGCAACAGGAGGAAGCGTTCTCTAGATTTTTTTGTGTGTAGAAATTATATTTATTTTGTGACCAATTTTTTTTTTTTTTTTTACACTCAACTTTATGTTATCACATAGGGGGATTCAAATTCCCCTATGTGATATCAAATTACAGTGGCAGGTTCTTTTTATGGAGACATCAGGGGTCTCTAAGACCACTAATGCCATCTAGGGACCCCCAAAGAAACTGATGAAGCAGAGATCTGCTTCTCTAGCTGGCTTCTGTACCGGAGAGTGACAGAGGAATGCGGAAGGGATGTAGCAAATATTACTTCCTGCATTCAGAGACCGGGGAGGAGACTGTTTTCTGTATACAGAGCCACATGGACCTACACTGCTGGTCCCGGGTCAGACTCCCAGGATCGCAGGGACAGCAGCGGGGACGACGGCGATGGCGAGGAGAGGTAAGGGGGGGGGGCACAGAGACATGCAGCATACAAGTGATCGGGCATCTTTACAGTCGCCTGACCACTTGTATGTAAACAGCCATCGCTGTCTGTTTCAAATTCTGGCAGTTTCCCACTCATGCGCAGGCACAAAGGGGGTTTAAAGACACCCACCTGCATCCAGAAGACTCTCGTCTGGCCGCTTCTGAACGTTTGGCGGAGGGGAGGTGGTTATGATTCTGCAGAGTCTATTTCAGGTCCAGCTTCCAAGGGATACCTGGCCTGCACTTCTACACCTGTAACCCCCTCTCTGTCTAAATCCCAACACAAATTGGCTACCTATTTCTTGCTGGCAGTAAAGCAGGCCATAGCACATGCCTAGAAAAAGCAATCTGTTTCTTTTGGTGACGTGAATTGAATTGATTCCTTTTTTATTATCGAAAAACTATCCGGTATATTTAATTCACACAAAAAGTTTCTAAAGGTTTGGAATCCCTGGATCCATTCCCTCTCTATGGATAGTTTGTCATTCTTTTGAGTTCCTATGACTACTGGGGGACACCTATTAAGGGGCCTTGGCACCACCTCCCCTTGCCTTGCTCTTACCTATCTCTTTTCATCTTCTGCTTTATATGTAAAGTGCAGTCCGTAGCATTACTGGGTACATTGCTAGATTTAAGTACTCTCACATTAATACAGCACATAAGACAATTGTGTAGCTTAAAAGGTATATTAAACTCTCAAACTTTAAAAAAAAAGTAAATCCAGATTATACAAATATATATATTCCCCATGCAAATTATTGATTTAAATATTTTGTCCAAGCACTTGCAGCCATCATGTTTCTGGAAAGTTGGCTTCAAATCTCTCAGCTCAGTTAACTTGAATTTCTCCAGTACAAGATCACAAGGAACAGTACAGTCTCTTGCAGCTGTCCATCTACTAGCTTTTAGAAGGGTGAAGGGAGGAAGGAGGAGTGGGGAGCAAGGGAGTGCTATGCCTTGCTGTGCCTATGTGTTTGTGGAGACATACACATATTACTAGCACACACAAGGGCTAGTAGCCCTACAAAGTAGGGATGCACCAATACCGGTATTTTGGTACCGAGTACGAGTACCGATATTTTTTTTTTCGGTACTCGCCGATACCAATTACCGAGTAACGGAAGTCCCATTCAGGAAGCCAGGTGGCGTGTAATGACTCGCCACCTGGCTTCCTGATTAGCCGGGAAGGCGGGCAGCGTGTAAAGAGTCGCCACCCGGCCTCCCAATTAGCAGGAAAGTCCCCTCTTACCTTAGTATTTGCAGCCTGTCACCCCCGGGGCCTCTCCAGCAAGCGTATAATGACGAGACCAGAATATAAGAAACATAAAGGTTGTACAGGAGTGAAAATCTCAGTATTTGTAGTTAGAAAGAGTTAGTGTAGAGGATTGTCAGGTGTATGGACAATGAGTAGTGCACCCCCGTATACTACTGTAATGAATCGTACAAGCGTAACTTGGTGTGTAGGATCACAGCTGCGGAGGTTAAGTTGAAATGGCTCAGGTGGGAGGTTCCCGATTACACTTTGATTACAGGGAGTGAAGACGGAACCTCTTACACATCATATGCCATCTATAGTGGGAGTAATGGGTGTGGTTTGAACCGTAATACACGGCTCAATTGTAAGGCATTGGGCCGTGGTGTGGTTTGTAGTTCGCCTTAGTTACTTCACTAGGAGGTCGAACGTAGTTTAACCTATTATGCGAGAGAATACGACAGTCCACTACAATTTGTACAGGAGATGGCCTTATCACAGAGTGTGAGTAATTGCAGATGGTAACAGCTTCAGGCTGAGCATATACAGAGTTCTAATGGACATCAGTAGGAGCGTACTTAAATGAATTCCCCACAAGGTGGCAGCAACAACACTTCAACAGTCT
>NW_017307180.1:169545-185679 GCF_000935625.1 Nanorana parkeri
CCCACTTGATAAGAAGGGGGGTTACGTTTCCTAAGGTCGTAGAAGTGCTTCTGCCTCTCCTGAGCCAGCTTGAGGTTATCCTTTATTAGGACCTGGTTTTTTGTGATCTGCGCTAGGAATTCATCGGTGCATGGTGAGTTAGTAGGCAGTATAGAAGAGGGTAGAAGCTTGGGGTGAAATCCATAATTGGCGTAGAAAGGAGACATCCTGGTAGAGGAACTTGCCGCGTTGTTGAACGCGAATTCCGCCAAAGGCAGTAGGTCTATCCAGTCGTCCTGTAGGAATGTGCAATGGCACCGCAAGTATTGCTCAAGGCACTGATTTACTCTCTCCGTTTGTCCGTTTGTTTGCGGGTGATATGCGCTTGATAATCTGTGGTCGATGTCCATTCGACTACAGAGAGCTCTCCAAAATTTTAGCGTCCGCCCGTTGCCTAGCAACGAGACGGGGATGTTGTGGCCGTCCTCGGGCTGGTCTCAGCAGACGTAGTCTGCGTTCCTGACAACTACACTGAAAGAGACAATCTGGAGTTGTATGTCCAGAATTTATATGGAAATTGGGGCCTTGAATTAATATTCAAGGAATAGTATCAAAACAGAGTATCATAAATCAGAACATGTTTACTATTTTTTCTTCTTTAAAAAGGACACACAGAAAAGAAAAAAAATAGTGTATAAAATGAGGATAAAAACAAAATTCAGCAAAAAGTCCAACAGGACCGAGAAGTATATGTAATGATTATTCAATTAAAGACATTTTGAGATATAGAGATTATCTTGTACATTTATAAATGTCCATTGCAAGCAGGTAATCAAGATTTTGGTTTGTGCGGGTCCTGATTCTCAACGCGTTTCACACTTGTGGCTTCATCAGGAGAACACTTTGTAGTTAGAAAAACAGACTGGCCAAGCAATCATTGAATCAGTATTATAATAGGTATGTTCACACAAATGCCTGAAATTGCAGTTTTTCAAAGGTTGGCATAGTAAAAAAAGCTATTTCATTACACAATATCTGAATGATGCATGAACTGATTTGTCCTGAATGTGCTGAAAACCTCAGCTGGACTTGCTGTGAACAAGCTTGGTAGCCTTTTATAAACAAAAATCTTACAGAAGGAAAGTTATTGTCACAATGCTTTGGTATCCATGCCAGATTTCCCCTCTTGTCCAGTGTCCATGTCTTATGTTCCCCTCTGTCCAAGGTGCTTGGCTGTCAGCTTATGGGGATTCACAGTGCTGCAGCCAATCTTCACACTTCCTTCCGTATTTAGGTTTATCATACGTTTTGCTCTGAGTTTGAGCAATGAGTCTTTATCCTCCTGCCTCCTGTGTTCTTAGTGATCCCTGGCTGGCCGTATTCCCTGCCTTGTTGTTCTCAGTGTTCCTGTGATATCCTCCTAGTTCCCACTGTGTTTCTGTGGATATTGCTTGAGATCTTTCATTGCATTCACCTGTGTGCTCCGAGTTTGTCTGTACTGCCTTCACTGCTATACTGCTTCAGTGTTCCCACACTCCATCCACTGTGTATCTGCATTCCCCCCATCTACCTGCATCCTCCGTATGTCCTTCTGCCTTTGTACTTGTACATCTGTTTATCACACCTCTTCCAGTGTATCCTGCACCTCAGTGTAATGAATGTTCTCCCTGTACTGCTCTGCACTCTACTTAGCCCTGCACGCTTCTTGCATTTGTGTTCTGAACCTTGTGTGCATTCGCCACTGTGTCCTGCACATTGGGTGTAATCTTCTGTGTATCTGGTAACTCTGTGCAATGCACATCCCCTGTGTGTTTTAGTACCTTGTACCCAGCACTTCTACCCTCAAGTGTACCTTGTATCTCTGCTCAGTACTCACATGCTCCGTGTGCTATGCACTTTCCCTGTGTGTCACTTTCTCCAGTGTCCCTGCGCTGCAACCCTCTCCAGTGTATATTGTGCTGTACGTTTTGCCCCTCTGAGTTGTGTCTATCTCTGCTTGTGTGCCACTGTTACTATCTTTCACCTCTTTGTTTTCAGACTTCTTCCCTACCTGCCTCTGAATTCAGTACTGTTGCCTTTGTAGCAGGTCAGTTGTGTCTGCACGGGTGTATTAGAGGGCCGCAACCTGGGTGCTGCCCTGCCGCACAATCATCCTCCCCACCGGAGGCTCTGGAGGAGAATAGGCTCTGCTTAGACTCTGCGCCTCCGGCACACCCACGTTTTCTGTGTAGTCACTCTGTCCTAGGTCCCTTGTGTTTGGCACACTGTATCCTCGCACTCCCCAAGACCTGCATTCTTAGCCTGTTCCCAGTTCCAAAGTGCTCCACAAAGCCCATTGCTCACGATCCCTAGTGTCCGGTTCCCAGATTGTGACCGTTATATAATCAGTCAATAAAGAAGCGAAAACTGTGTGACTCATCTCAGCACAACATTCATTGTGTGTATTCTATTTTTACATTGCTGCTACGCTGCAACAAGCCTTCAATACATTTATACGGGCATCTGTCTCGGTATCTAAACCCCCATAATTGTGATGCTTAGTGGATGTTTAACAATCACTACCAAGTCTTCTGCACAATTATCTAAATGTCGATAAAAAAAGAATGCTTTGGATCAGAGCTATGATTGTCACAGCATGAACCTGAATTAACTACACGTGACTCCAATGACAGCAGAAAGCTGTGTTATTCTTACTAGTAGAGTGTGCTGATTCTCACCCAACGAATCATTTCAACGCTTGAAACCATAAATCCATCACACGTTACATTTCCTATGGAATAATGATTTATGATGAGCATTGATGTATCTGTGATACATGTCTCCACATCAATCTATGCCAACACCAATTCCTGTTCTATCTCCCCGGTGTATTTAACAGCAAATGCTGTATTATTTCCTGATGTTCTGTAATCTTTCTCCTTATGATTGCATTTTCCATCCAT
Organism: Nanorana parkeri; assembly: GCF_000935625.1. NCBI lineage: Eukaryota > Metazoa > Chordata > Amphibia > Anura > Dicroglossidae > Nanorana > Nanorana parkeri. The sequence goes on from NW_017307180.1 coordinate 172,467, forward strand.
TCTTGTATTTAATGAGACTTCTTAACCACTGAAGATTGTAATCAGATAGATAAGTCTCTGGACAGCATGAGCGATGCAGGTGTATAATCTTATACATTAGAGTTACATACATATCTAATATATATATTGACAAAAGTAATTACTTAGGGGAGAAATAATTGTCTTTGGAAGCCTGTGATGACTGACAGCTAGTCCAAAAGCCTAGATTAGACCAAAATACAACTGGTGATTTGTAATCTTAATCCCAGTATCAAATATCATTTGCCAATTATTGTTATGGGATTAAAGGAATCATCCCCATTTATGTCGAAATTTGAAATGCTATTTATTAACCACATGATAATCACAGTAGGATTGCATTTTTAGTATTTAATCTGGGTTTGACAGTCAAGACTAAGGTTTCGTTCACACCATAGGCAGTGCGTTCCGGTCAGAATCCGGACTGGAACGCACTGCCCGCATTGCGGCCGGCTCACTTTTTTGCCAGGCTGGAGGGGGTGTGGCTGCAAGCACTATTTTGATTGCACCGCACCGGAACGCACTGCAGGCACAATGTGTCTTGCGATCCCGTGCGGGTGATCGCATTGTGGCGGCAGGGCGTGGCTACGGTGCCATTCCCTTCAATAGCCCGCCACGCCCCCTCCAGCCAGGCAAATAATTAAATACCAATAGTTATCATTGCAGTCTGCTATAGAATTTTGCTCACCATTAGGCCTGCAAGCCTGTAAATTACTTGCATGCTGAACAAGAAATGTCTATTTTTAATATGCTAATGTTTGCTTTGTTCGTTTTTGTAGGTTTACATGTCGTTGCACAAGGTGGACTGAAAATGGGATCCCTCCAGCATTGCTTAAAGCTGATCTCCCGGCTCCCCTTATCTCCTCCTACCTAATGCCCTTTTTACTCACCTGCTGTCCTGTGACATGCCAGTCCTGAGTTTTCTCTCTTTTTCTGTTCACAGGAGGTGGGGTCCTTCATCAGGTGTTCATGTCACTTCCTGTGTGATGTAGACACTACGTATTAGCTCAGAAACAATGTCCCTAGTCTTCTGAAGCTGCATGTCGAAATGCAAGCTATCTTCTCTTTCTTCACATCTTGGATTTTTATGGAGTTTTCATGAACTATAATTCACTTAATTAAAAACATATTATCCAGTGTTCTGCTATTTTTTTTTTATCTGACTTCCCATTGGCTCTGCGGTGGTGGGGTCATCTCAGGATCCAGAAGAGCAGTCAACAGCAGAGACATCAGCATGAGGGGACTGTTGAGGGCCAGCTGGCATGGGCACATCTGCAGTGCTAGATTAGTGATCCCTGCACCTGGAAACAGTGCTGATGAGGAACTGGACTGGTGGAATTAGTTGAGTTTATCTTATCACAAGATACAAAAAAAAAAGTGGAGGATGCCTTAGATTGTTGCCTGGAGATGGGCTTTAACCGTTATGGTCTCAAAACCACATTGGTCTGCACAGGGTCAAACATGAAAAACCATAAAAACATGCTCGCATATTTATTCCACAACATTTGGAAGAGTTGCATAAGTTGGAGATTGGCAGGGAGCTTCAGTACTTCCACAAATGCTGTGCTACTGTGTGGGTGGCATATTCCGGGTGCTGTGTAATGGTTGATGCAGATGGTTGGGGGTTGTAGAAGTTTAGATATCTATTGAGATAAGAAGGTGTGAGCAACTGGAAAAGTGGCGGGGGGGAACTGACAGATTGGTTGCAAATCTGTTCTGAGTGACCCAGGTACATGTTGGGCCCGATAAACTATTAATGGCGTGTCCAATATTTGGCACACAAAACACTGATTTATGGAATGTGCCAAATAATTGTTCAAGTTGAAGGGTTGGAATAGTAAGGTACGACTAGCTTTCCAAATGTTTAAAAATCCTTAAGTGTGATGTGTTGCACAAAATCTGCACGATCTGCACTAAATAAATACTTTTTTAGAAATTTAGTTTGCAAAAATTTGGTGCATTGGAGGTGTTTAGTATTGCACAAGACATACAAGATCATGTTTTGTGTGCCTAATAAACTATACGTGCTATGACATAATATTTTCTGTGGCACAATCAGATGTGCTATGCGACACTTCACATTTTTCTACAACTGCTAATCATAGTTTAGCAGGCCCATTATGTGGATAGATGGAAACAGTAACTTTCAGAATACCTTACTTATCACCAGTTTGATGGAAGTTAGGAAATTTGTTTTTATAAAATACTCTTTTGAAATAAATCTTTTTCACCCTAGACTTTGGAGGGTTGTTGGGCCGGTGTGTATTGCTGTCATAAAATTGAAGGTTTCTTCATGGGGGAGATGAGCGGTGATAGTGAGATCTGCCATTACTTCTTATATCAGGGGAAGAATAGGAATTATAAAAAGTTTTCTAAGCTGCTTGACAGTAGTCATTCAGCCCCGTCAGACTTCCAATTAGGTGTTCCTCTAAATTCCCCCAGGGCTCCTAGTAAAGTCACCTCCTCCTCTTTAGCATTGTCCTGTTCCAGTACATGATATGACCACTCATGGAGCTTGCTGGGCATATATAAAGGGTTATTTTACTGAACTCTACATTTTCAGCCAAGTATCAGGCCAACTGTGAATAAAACGACATTATGGTAACGATATTCAATGGAAAAAGTATAAGAGAAAATGGAAAAGAACTAAAATAATTTAGCAACACTCACTGGCTGTCTTTGATGTAGTTAAAAGTGAATAGTCGTTTGTCGATATATTTTCTAATAATGTGTTTTTTTTCTGTTCTGCAGAAGTCCGGGCTGGACACAATGAACAATAAAATGAAATACAGAATATGTATTGGCTAAATGTTGAGATGATAGAGATCTGCAGATGAGCCAGTGTCTCAAATTCCACAATTTACTGGCACAATATGCAGAAGCAAAGGTTATACAGGTAGAAAAAGCGTAGCCAGAAATAACCACCAAAGGTATGTACCCCAAGGCAACAGAGTATGTAAATGATATGTAACAATGTAGCAGAGACAAATTGATCTCTACAGCATTATTACCTTTGTTGGGTGGGAGCAGAGAATTACAGCAGTTCACTGTCATAAAGTGTCACTAAGCTCAGAAGTTAAATCTTAAAAATGCATTCAAGTACCTTTAACTATTAAGCAAAAATGTACCTTATATGTTTATAACTTTATCCTCAAATCAACTCTGAATTCATCCTTCCTTCTGGAGGGTGGCTACTTTTGTTTCCCATGGTCCCTGTGTGTATTGTAAAGTAGCCACCGCTCAAAGCTTGCTCCCGTGATAGCCTCCAATCGAAATTATAGCCCATCATGGGAGTGAGCTTGGAGAGGTGGCTACTTTACAACACACAGGGACCATGGGGAACAAAAGAAGCCACCCTCCTCCAGAAGGAAGGTTATTTTCAATACAAATTCTGAGATGATTTGAGGATCTACAGCTGAGTGATACACAAATAAGATACATTTTTCTTTATAGTTAGGATGCCGCCCACTCGTGGCCAATGAGGTCATGGGTTCAGAAAAAAATGTTGTGCATGTGCACCCAACTAGCTTATAGAGCTGAGCTGTCTTTCAAATTAACGTGCAAATTTTTTTGTGGCACGATATTAGCGCAAATCTTTATCAAACCCAAACATTTTTTGATTGAAAATGTGAAAATGCACTTAAGTTAATTTTAGTGCCCCAAAACACAATATAATACCGATTTATGTTGTAAAATATAAAAGATGAGGTTACAACAAGTAAATAGATACCGTACCCAACATGCCCAGGTTAAAAATTGTGTGCATCCGTAAAACGGTGACAAAATTCAGTAACCAAAAAGTGTATAGATTACATTTTAAAAGCCCCTACAGGTCATCAGTTTAGAGATACACATAAATATTGGCCCTAAAATTATTGCACTCACTCTGGCACACGTGGCTATACCCAACATGTGTAGCACGATCATCATTTTCGTACGTAGGTGCACCTGACACGTGTTTATGTGAATGCACGTGCGCTCGCGGGGGTGGGGGAGTTACAAGCCCCCTATGTGATAATGTGATAGCACATTGTAGGTGACAGGTACTCTTTAAGGTCTAGGGGTAAATAGCACTATGATAGATACTCCTCACCAGTGCATTCTATACCCAATGTTGTATGTAGCATAGTCCTGACCACTGGACTCTGTGCTAGAGTGTACCTTACATAGTCCTGACCCCATGATCTATATGCAATGTGGTATGCAACATAGTCTTGACTGCTACACTTGTTATATTCACATAAACCTTACATAGTTCTGACACCTGCACTCTATACAAAGTGTTATATGTAACATAGTCCTGACTGCTACACACTGCACGTCATGCCGTACATTTCATAGACTTGGCCGCAACATAATATACACTATATTTTCCATTAATTAGTTCTTACTGCTGTCCTCCTGACCACTGCTCCACAAAAACTATCTTGTACGCTACACACTCCTGACCACTGCACTGTATGCACTATTTTGCATGTTACATACTCTTGACAGCTGCACTATTTAGCACATTACATACTTCAGACCACTGCACCCCATACAGCATTCTGTAAGTTACATAGTCCTAACTATTGCACCTAATTTTGTTTATTACATAATTTTGAATGCTGCGTGCCATATGCAATGTTATTTGTTATATATATATATGCCTAAAAACAGTTTATCACTCAGTTTGTGATTGGTAAGTGACTTTAACTATGTTAGGAAAGTTCTTCTTTAGGGTAGCCACTTTAAGCAAAAGCGAATATTGGGTGTTATGCAAAGGCATCATAAAGGCACCTCAAAAGCCTATGCATTTTCCCCATAAAAGTATGCTTTTGCATGTTTTTCTGGCTCGTTTCTGAGCCTTACACCATCATCACCTAGACTGAGCTGTGTAAAATGTGATCAGAAGCTCAGAAGACAAGTTAGGAACATGAAGCTGCCATCCAGATTATATTACTGTAGGGGGCGTAGGATTATTGTTTGTCAAAATGTGAGGCATCCAGGAAAATTTTTCCAGACTTGCAGGCAGTCAAGCAGGAAGTACCTGTACAGAGATAGGGTCAGATGGTTAAAAAAAAGCGTTTTCCAAAAAACTAGATGTAGACAATGGATGTTTCAAATTGTTCCTGATGAAGGGACCCTGAGTGGCCCAAAACGTTGCAACGTGACAAGATGTGTGTGCATCAATACAATGATCACTACTTGAAGATTGAACCATTGTGTGCTGGTGACATACTTTACTATTTGGATATGAAGCTGTGTCATCCGCAGTCACTACAGCACCCGACACAAGGGACATACCAGTAAGGAGTACCGTAGGATTCTTCTGCATAATCCCCTGGAGGCACCTGTTCTACAGAGCGAATAAAAATAACATTTGTAATGGTTCCTCATAACTGAGGTCCTCCAACCCCATTTTTTATTGTATTTTCGCTGAACTCTTTCTTGTTTAAGGACATTCTTTTTGTGGCTTGGTGACCAAAACTGAACTGCATATTCAAGGTGAGGCCGATCCAGTGTTTTGTACTGTAAAGGGGGAGAATTACTGATTTACCTCTTGAATATACCTGCTAGTTTATTAGCTGCAGAAGGGCAGTGCAATGTCTCTATGGACCCCCAAATCTTTTTCTATCACATATTCCCCCAGAGGAGCCCCTCCCAATGAGTATTTTGTATGCATATTTTAACTACCTGCCATGTAGCTGGCCATTCTCCTTATTTTGTCTAGGTTTTCCTGTAATGATGCTATGTCATGTGCAAGATTTATTTCCTTGAATATATGGTATCATTAGCAAAAACTGAAACTGAACTTTTGATACCAACCTCATATAATTAATAAGGAAGTTAAACAGCACTGACCCCAGGACCAAGCCCCGTGGCACACTGCTCATAACCCTAGCCATGTAGAAAATGTGTCATTTTCCATTCCTCTCTGGACATGTTCCTATAACCAGTTTCCTATCCATGTAAATATAATTTTGTTGACACCAGCAGATCTTTTTCATGAATGGAATGTGTGACGGACCCGAGTACTCAGGATGAGTATGTCCGCCGCTGTATTCTTCCTTGCTCAGGAGATATTGTAAGCTGAAGATCTTTAGCTCTCAGTTTCCCCAGTCACTGGTCAAGACACAAGTGTAGGTTGAAACAAACTCTGATTTATTGAGCAACTGCACAAACTTTTATACAGCAAGTGATGAGATCAGATTATAATCCCATCACATCTACCCTACCTTCCCCAGACAATCGGTCTGCTCAACACCACAGGGGTCCACCTGCTAATGAGCTCCAGACAGCCATAGCAGTAGCCGGCCAGAATGTCATTGTTCTGAGCTCCTTCAGAGTACAAAGGGAGATAACGAGGGATGGTGCTGATAGTCTTTTCATAACCAGGTGCCTCAGCATAACACACTTAAACATAAACCAACACCAATACACATTTAACTTATAAACTCATTACCATGTCATCACAGAATGTTTATGAGGTACAGCGTTGAATGCTTTAGCAAGTCCAGTATAACATCCACTGGTCTTCCTCAGGGCCGGTGCTAGGATACTTGCCTACACAGGCAAGGTGCATTTTTGCGCCCCCCCTCCCCCCTCCCCGACCCCCTGTAAAAACGGGGCATTTTGACAAGTACTTGTACTTGTCAAAATGCCCCGATGTTTGCGCTATGTTTTTTTTTCACTTACCTTCGGTGCGGGAGAGCAGCGGCGAGTCAGCGCTGGTCCGGTGGGAGGAGCTCCAGGTGGGGTCCTAATTTAGCTGGCCGACGACTGCCTGAGGTGCCGCGCGTGTCGGGATCCTCTGGCAGTCGCCGGCCAGCTAAATTAGGACCCCACCTGGAACTCCACCCTCTGGACCAGCGCTGACTCGCCGCTGCTCTCCCACACCGAAGGTAAGTGAAAAAAACCCATAGCGCAAACATCGGGGCATTTTGACACGTACAAGTACTTGTCAAAATGCCCTGTTTTTTCCGCCCTCACCCTGCAGCGCCCTCAGGCGGCCGCCTGACTTGCCTTGCGGTAGCGCCGGGCCTGGTCTTCCTCTATCTGGATTTCTACTCCCTTCTTCAGAAGTTAACAGGATGGTCTACAAGAAGTAATTTTCATGAAATTATGCTGGTTGTTGCTGACATCATTTTCACAAACACATTTTTTAATATAGTCCCTTACCAATCCCTCAAATATTTTTCATACTATTGATGTTAGGCTAACTGGTCTGCAGTTATCTGGCATACATCTTGACTCCTTTTAAAATGTTGGTTCCACATTTGCTTTACACAAGTCAGCTGGCACCCGAAGTAGAGAACATAGTTCAAAAGCTTTGCCTGTGAGGTCTTACCAAGGATGCTCTAGAGCAGCGGACTCTTTAGTCGGGGGCCACTGGACACATTTTTTAGTCCCATGGGTGGCGCTACTATATACGGTACCAGTTTTAATGTATGCACATGTTACAAGCAGCAACTGTCACCGATTCAAATTAATGATCAGATGATAGCTGCTGCATATAAACGCCTGCACACTGCATGTAATCATATCTGAAAGGATTACATGCAGTTAGTAATCAATCACTATCCCTGGATACACAATTGTGTATCCAGGAATAGTGATTGTTTTTGTAATGAAAGTAATCATATCACATACGATTAAATGCGGTATGCAAGCGTGTACATGTAGCGGCTGTCACCTGATCATTAATTTGAATGGGTGACAGTTGCTGCATGTAAACGCCAGGTTAGGGATTCCTGCTGCAGGAAAATGCAAGTTTGTGGCACAGGAATCTCTAATCGTACCTGAAATATAGGGGACTCACCCCATTCCGATCCCCCCCGCACACATAATAATACACCCCCCTTCCAATCCCCCCTCACATATAAATAATACACTCCCTCCCCCCCACACACACGTAATACACTTCACCCCCCTTCCAAGCCCCCCACACACATCTAATACACTGCCCCCCAGAGTGGAGGAGTTTAATAATAAACACATGTGTTTCTGCACACCACAACACACGGTAACATACTGTTATTTAGGGCCACTATCAGGGGGGTAGGCCAATACCCATGTAAGGGGCCCAAACACTTACATTCATTTTTTTAAACAACTTCAGCTCTCTTAGCTCCACTTCCCGGAACTTCCCCCGTCCTGTATAAGATTACAAGGGACAAAGCAGTCTCCAGCAGCTGTCCATCTACTAGCATGGAGAAGGGAGGAGAGGGGAGCAGGGGACTGGCTTGCCTTACTGTGCCACAGCAGTGTGTGGAGACACACACAGCTTACTAGCACACAAAAGGGTGGCTCCTTATGACCCTGGAAGGGAAAGGAGCCACCCTAAGGGCTTGTTCACACCGAAAGCATGTGCTTTTCAGAGTGGTAGCTGCTGGAACGCACCGCGATCGCTATAAAATTTACTCTGCGTTCTGGGGCGGGAGGGGGCGAGGCGGTGCATTGAATTCAATAGCACCGGTTCCACGCCCCCCCCACCCGCAGTGCGATTGGACGCGTGGCAAAACTTTGCCAGAATTGCATTCCACTGCAAACGCAAAAAATAGAGCAAGCCCTATTTTTTGCGTTTGCAGTGGAACGGAACGCTGGCAAAGTGGTGCCATTGAATTCAAAGTTCTTAGCTACCGCTCTGGAACGCACATGCTTTCGGTGTGAACAAGGCCTAAAACAGGATATCAGGGCCACTGCTCAGGGGACCAACTGATTGTGTAGGAAACTAAAACTTTTGAACATTAAGGAGCAGTATCCATTGAAAGTGATTTCATCAGCATTTAAAAAAGCTTAAAAACTTTTGAAGCTTTAAAGTGACACTAAACTCAGGAGTTAAACCTTAAAAATGCATGCAAGTACCCTAACTATTACCAAAAATGTAGCCTATTTGTTTATCACTCGGCTGTAGATCCTCAAATCATCTCTGAATTCATGCTGACACTGTCCTTCCTTCTGGAGGGTGGCTACTTTTATTCCCCATGGTCCCTGTGTGTGTGGTAAATCAGCCACCGCTCCAAGCTTACTCCTGTGATGGACTACAATCTCACTTTAAAGGTAGCCATACACTGTTTATTCGGGGTGAACAAAAAAAAATAGAACAGATTCCTCCATCAATGCTATACAGGAATTGACCGATGAATCCCCGCTGTTTCTTTTGTATTTGTATAAGCGGCTGCTTATTGGCTGCTAGCTCTGTTCTTTCAAAGAATTCCCAACTGGCTCCTTCAATCAGCTAATCAAAGCACCCATTTCAATCAGCTGATCAGCATCCACTGTGCAAATTTCGTCTGGTTCCATAATATATAGCCAGCTATAGTTTATTGATTTGTATTGAATTTATAGTTTATCAAGGGAGCATGCTTGGAGCGGTGGCTACTTTACAACACAAAAGTAGCTACCTTCCAGAATTTAAAAAAGCTTAAAAACTTTTGAAGCTTTAAAGTGACACTAAACTCAGGAGTTAAACCTTAAAAATGCATGCAAGTACCCTAACTATTACCAAAAATGTAGCCTATTTGTTTATCACTCGGCTGTAGATCCTCAAATCATCTCTGAATTCATGCTGACACTGTCCTTCCTTCTGGAGGGTGGTTACTTTTGTTCCCCATGGTCCCTGTGTGTGTTGTAAACACACACAGCCAGCGCTCCAAGCTTACACCTGTGATGGATTACAATCTAAGATTTAATTAAAAAACTTGTATTGAGATTGTAGTCTATCACGGGAGTGAGCTTGGAGCGATGACTACTTTACAACACAGATGGGGACCATGGGGAACAAAAGTAGCCACCCTCAAGAAGAAAGGACGGTGTCAGCACCAATTCAGAGATGATACATTTTTGCTTAATAGTTAAGGTACTTGAATGCATTTTTAAGTTTTAACTCCTGAGGTTAGTGTCACTTTATGACAGTAAACTGCTGTAATTCTCTGCTCCACTGTGTGCTCTACAGCTGAGAGATACACAAAAGGGATCCATTTTTGTTAATAGTTAGGGTACTTGAATGCATTTTAAGGTTTAACTCCTGAGTTTAGTGTCACTTTAATATCAACTTAAAGGAGAACTATGAGGTGAGTGCTTTTCACTCACCTCATAGTTCTAGCCGACCTGTGATAATGAGACTGTCACAGGTCGGCTCAGTAGATTGGGATGTAAGCGAACACATACCGGCGCTCGCTCACTTCTCGATCCTGCCACGTCTCCCTGCCGAGATAGAGGCCTCTAGATAGGCAGAGCCAGCTGTCACTCACGCAGTGGGCGGATCCAGGCATAATTGTCGGGATCCGCTTCAGCTGCGGCGTCTCAGTATACCGCAAGCTGTAGCTCGCGGTATACTGAGCTTAGGGTGACGGGAGGACACTTGTTTGTGTCCTCCCGTTACCCTAAGGAGAACTATGGGGAAAAGCCCTGGTTCCTTTCACAAACTCAGATCAGGTTTTTGTTTCTATAGTGAGTGTAATGTGGCATTATATGTCGATGAGGATCAAAGAAAATACTAGGAATTAGTTGACCCCCAAAGTTTAGTAATTGCTTGCAGAACGCCTTTACACAACTGCTAAAAATCATCACTCCGTTTCTCCACTCTAAGGCACTTTTCAGTGGTTTCAGGTATCACCCAAATCCCAACATACTTATCCAACACACATTTACCCCCGAAGAAATGTACTTGACAGGTACACCAAACTAACCAATCTATTACTGTGAAATTGTTTAATTAGGTAAGGTTAAATGGTATGGATATGATACGGGTTATTGTAATGATTACATTTATCTAAGAAAATGATAAAACTGATTGTTAGCTGCAAACAGTATTTCCTCTTTTATTGCTGTGATTTCATTTTGATTGCTAATATGACTTCCACAAACCTAACCCCACTTCTTCCATTTCTGCTACACCGAGACACCGAGCTTCTCCATTCTCTCTCATGTATATCGCTCTGCGTTTCTGTTTGTTTATATTCTGCACCTTCCTGGCCTTTTTGAGTCTCTTGTATCAGGGCTCGCGTCTCATTCAGTCAAGTCCTATGTCTTTCACTGGCACAGCTCTCCAAATCACTATGGTTACTCTACAAGGAGACTCAAGGGAGCTGGTCTTCACATCCAGTAACTATGGAGACAAGGGGATGGTTGGCAAGTGAGAGTCCAGCAAGGTCATATGAACAATGCCACAGCAATGTGGAAGCAATGGCCTGTTTATTTCAGCCCATATTTGATGGTTTGCTTCACACTGTGTATTAGCTGAGGCATTGCATTAACTCTTTCTTTAGGCTCCAGTTCAATGTATGGTTGTTTATAATGTTTTATTGGCTAGCAGATTTTGTAGACATGCATGGTTTTTTTTTAACAATGAATTGCTCATTGCATATGCTAATATAGCCTCATCACTACGTGTACACTGTTGTCACTTCTGCTATGTAGGAATTTTACATATCATTATTTATAGAGTTTACAGTAATAAACAGATTGACTGTTTATCCACATACCGGTTAGATTTGTGGGGGTTGATTTTCTAAAGGCAAATAGGCTGTTCAATGTACAGGAGAATTACCCCTTAGCTTAGTGGATGTAATGAAAATTCATTTTGCAAAGATTATCCAATCAAGTGCAAGAAAAATACAAAATAAATATTTTTGCTTGCACATGATTGGATAATGGAAGCTGCAGAGCTCTTCCTCATTCACTGAGCTAAGGGAAAATTCTGTTAACAGCTTATTTGCCTCCATGTGTTAGATCAGCAATATTTTCCATTAGGTATACAGTGTGGCGGTCTACATAAACATTATTTCTATTTAATTCATATCCAAACAGGCAGGTGCTCACATTACACACTTCTTGGTAAATGTTACTGATATGAGGTCAAATCTAAGGAAATCTACCTTATTTGCATTATAATGATGAATGTATTACGTCTGTAATTTGACTGCTAATTAAAGCCTGTCTACACCACTGCATTCTAACTTTGCTAAGGCCTTGTTTACACAATCATGTTGTAACAGGGTTAATGGCTTGTTCACACCATTGCTTCGCAGTTCATAAACAAATACTAGAGCAGCTCTAGTAATCCTACACTTGGGCACGCTGGTCCTTCCTCAGGTACCAGACCTTCTCCTGGTCTCATTTCCTCATACAAAACACAAGAAAACATAAACAAATGTTAAATGATACTGCCGCTTCAGTATTCTCACATTTGGCCACAATGGTCCTTCCTCAGGTACCAGACCTTCTCCTGGTCTCATTTCCTCATACATACACAAGAAAACATAAACAAATGATAGTGCTGCTCCAGTACTCCTACTTCTGGCCACACTGGTCCTTCCTCAGGTGTCAGGCCTTCTCCTGGTCTCATTTTCTCATACAAACACGAGTAACCATAAACAAATGATAGTGCTGCTCCAGTACTCCTGCACTTGGCCATGGTGGTCCTTCCTCAGGTGTCAGAGTTTTTTTTAACCTTTTCTCTGCAGGCTGCCAGCTTTCCTGCAGAAGAGATTCAGACAGCTGTAAGCCACCTGATCAATTCTACATCTGTGTGATGTAGAAGCCTACCTGCCTCCATGTAGATGCACATGTGAACTAAATTGCAACTGCAGTGGTTGCAACTGTCACCACTTTATTCTAAGGGGTCACTGCTTTCAGGAAATATATAATGTTTTGGGGGTTTGACGTAATCTCCAGGCCTAAAATGTGAATTTTCTGCAAGTAAAAGGGTTAAAATCAGTTGTGTGTAAATGGACACCTAAATTATGTGAGTAATGTTTGTTATCATTTCATCTCTCTGATGATAACAAGATGTAATGGTGGGCCTTACTGTGTTCATCTTGCCCTTAGCAATCAATTAGATTATATTTTACTACCAGGATGGGATCTTCATGGTTTCACCAAACTTTTGCCCAAATTTTACACATTTCCACATAAGATCTATTTGTAAAAATATGTGACTCTTGGGTAAAAACATTAATAATGAGATCCCGTAAGCTTAGAGTTTTATATCAATAATTTTAAGTAATACCATTGTAACAAAAACAACACAGCAAAGTAACATTCCGAGATCTAAATGTTAAAGGAGAACTATGAGGTGAGTGCTTTTCACTCACCTCATAGTTCTAGCCGACCTGTGACAATGAGACTGTCACAGGTCGGCTCAGTAGATCGGGAGGTGAGCGAACACATACCGGCGTTCGCTCACCTCTCGATCCTGTCACGGCTCTCT
>NW_017307180.1:191340-217983 GCF_000935625.1 Nanorana parkeri
CCGTGACAGGGGAGGGGCTGGATTCCCCCCTCCCCGCTCCGATCCGCCAGCGCTGACTGGTGGATCGGACGGGGAGGGGGCGGGTACAGCTGGCTCTGCCTCTAGATAGGCAGAGCCAGCTGTCAGTCACGCAGCTGGGCGCATCCCGGCACAATTGTCGGGATCCGCTTCAGCTGCGGCGTCTCAGTATACCGCGAGCTACAGCTCGCGGTATACTGAGCCCAGGGTGACGGAAGGACGCTAGTTTGTGTCCTCCCGTTACCCTAAGGAGAACTATGGGGAAAAGACTTAACCCCATAGTTCTCCTTTAAGAGAGTTCTGTAGTTTAGCTACTGATAACTCTATATTACACAAAAAGGAAATGGGGAAAATAACACATTATATGGCAATGTGATTTTGGAATAATAATAATAATGATTAATTTAGACATTTAGCTGATAAAGACTGTGGTGTTTATGAAAAGGTAGAAGATTAATATAAAAAAAGAAATAACCTGATTAAGGCAAGCTAATAAAACTTACTTAAACAGTTTAAGGAAATGTAAGTTTTCCATTGCGTTAGAAGTTTATCAATACAAACATGGGAGGGATACAGTTCCAAACTTCCCATAGTAAATTACAGATCTTAAACATTTCCTGCCTTATCCTTGTGCCTAGTCCCGAACTAGTCAAAGGGATATGGCTGCTGGCAATCACCACCTCTGCAAGTTGTAGGGGGATACAATAATATTCTGCTTCCACGGCCAATGCAACAGGGTTTTTTTAATATTCGATTTTTATTTATTTATTAATAAATATTGGTATTTTTAACCTTTACTGTTGGGGGCTCTGGAAAATATCAGGGGTCTAAATAGATCCCTGATATTTCCCTTTTAAAATAGAAAAAGAGATTGAGGACACAGAGTCCTCAATCTCTTTTTCTGCGGCCCCTGTTATGAATGAACAGGAATCCTCTATACTGAGTGTTCCTGTTCATTCATAGCCTGCGCAGATAGTATGTTTACTATATCCACAATCATGAATGAACAGGAAGTTATCTAGAGCACTTCCTGTTCATTCATAATTGGGGACACAGTAAACATACTATGGGGGAATTTATCAAAACTGGAGCAGACAGAAACTGGAGCATCAGCTTATTTCTTCAGTTTGTTCATTTCAAATTTGAAAATGAAAAAGAGAAGCTGATTGGTTGCCATGCACAGCTGCTCCAGATTTTGTCTGCTCCAGTTTTGATAAAATCCCCCTCTACAGTATGTCCTCAATTTTTTACAAGCAGTCAGCGATCACTAATCGGTGAGTGCTTGTACCTGCTCTCCATCCTGAATCGCTGTCACAGGAGGCTGAGCGGGCAGTGCAGGGAGGATTGCTCTGCCTATTTTGACAGCTGTCTCCTCCCCACACCACTCTTCTGATCTTTCACAGGAGGCTAAGCAGGGTGGTGCTGGAGGAGAACTCAGCCTTCTGTGACAGCTGACAGCTGTCTCCTCCCCCACACCGCTCTCCATCCTGATCTGTCACAAGAGGCTGAGTGGGGTGGTGCGGGAGGAGAGCTCAGCCTCTTGTGACAGCTGTCTCCTCCCCCACACCGCTCTCCATCCTGATCTGTCACAAGAGGCTGAGCGGGGTGGTGCGGGAGGAGATCTCAGCCTTCTGTGACAGGTGTCTCCTCCACCACATCGCTCTCCATCCTGATCTGTCACAGGAGGCTTCTGTGACATCGCGGTTCACAGCGCTCTCCTCCCCCGCACAACTCGGCCTCCTGACAGTTTATCTCCTCCCTGCTGGACGCTGCGCTGTGTCAGAGGGGACATAGAGAGAAACTAGGAATGCACCGCAATTAAGGGCAAAAGATGGTTCATCTGGGATTTTGCCAAAAGTGTCATTTTCGGTCAATATGTTTCGGCGGCCGAAATGTCGGTGCATCCCTATGTACAACTGTCCATATCTAATTGAAAAACTTGGTTCTGGCAACCATGTCCAGTTTTAAATCTCAGCCCAGTCCTTTTAAAGTATATTTAAAGCATAAACTATTTTTTAGTCTTCAATAGAGGTTTGAAGGGTTAGAACCCCTGTCAGGTATTTTTTTTTAAATTGCTGTCTATGTCAGAGCCTTATTGCTCTCTATGGCCCTGCTAGGGAGTCACTCTCTCTATTTTCCCTGGTGACCACAGTCACTGGAACTGAAAAGTGAGGGAAAATGTCACTAAAACAGGAATAGAAGGGAAGACTTCTAATGGGGACACTTGTTCTGGTAACAACTGTCTATGAGGCCATTTCCCTCACTTTGGAGAGATTTGTTTTCCTTTCTTATTTTGGCATAACATTACCTTTAAGCCAGCCTTTCTCAATCAAGCAGCACCCTGGGGTGTCTCCTGGCTTGGTCAAGGGTGCCTTAACATTTTATCATCATGCATTCCCATGGCCCGCCACCAACATCATGGAAATGCATGACCGTAATTCAGGGTGGGCTGCATCCAGCATTCAGAAGATGACAGATGTCCACCTCTCTCCATACCTGCTCCACCTCCCACCCTCTGCCATGCTGCCACAGCCGCACTGTGGTGGGAATTCTACCCATTTTATCCTAAGCAGGGCATTGCCAGTCAGATCTCTGCCCTTCCAGAGCTGCAGTGATGGATAATGCTTCTGGGTTCTATTTCCAGCAAGCCTTGGAGCCATGCAAAGACCATCACATTAGTGAAACATATGGATTTTTCACCAAACAATCACTTATTTATTCCAATTGGGAAGGATTTGATCAGATTTCCCACGTTTCAGTAAGGGATGCATCAGAGAGGTGGGGTTGCTATATTGAGTGTATGGGCTCCATACAATTAGTATTTTAACTATACACAGCGCAAATAGTCTGTGACTTTCAGACTATTGTGTCCTTTATACCTTGATAATAAAGTCTGACCATTTTATCTGATATGATTCTCAATAAATACATTTGGTTTGTCCTTTCACTTTGTTTCAAGTGATTGTCGGCATACTAGTGCACTTTACATTACTGTAGATAATACCCTTGTTTGCACTAAGCCTGCTAGGCATTTTGTCGCTCAAGGCTAAGCACGACATAATGCTCAAGACAAGGAATGCCATTATTTCTATGGCCCCTGTTCACACCTGGTTTTTGTTGTGCGTTTTGTCGCTCAAAGTTTTTCTTTAAAGTGTATGGGACCAAAAGTGCTGTAATCTGCCATAAGTACTTCATGTACCTTTTACAGTAAAAGGCATGTTTCTGTTTGCTGCAAAATGCTCAGGTGCGAACATAGAAATGAATGGGATTCCTTGTCTTGAGTATTTTGCTGTGCTTACCTTTGAGCAACAAAATGCCTATGAGTGAACGGGGACTTATCATTTATTTGTCTGGACAACATTTCGGGAGACCCACTCTATTCTGCTCAAAGCAGTGCCTGAAGAAGAGAGTGGATCTCTCGAAAAGCTCTGGAAAAGAAAATGTTAAACCAAATAAAAAATGATCACATACACTACCGCTTTCTGTGTCTTTCACTTTGAAACATTGCTACTCACACACTAATATTATTGTAAGTCAAATATTTTCTATATTTTCCAAAAAGGAGTCTGTGCATGGAAAGCACAAGTATGGCATCAAGATAAAAGCAATCAACATATTTTATACCATGAAAATGGAGTCTATAAGAAAAAACACTGCACTATCCAAATGTGATATAAAAACAAATGAACCTGTGAAATGATCAGCTGGGTAAAAATGATCACAATAAAATCTCAGACCTTAAATAAATAAACAGCACTTCCTTTATAAAATACAAAAACTGGTACAAAATCTCTTAATAAAAAGGGATTGGAAATCAAAATATAGTGATTAAAAGGTCCAAAATAACGTGTCTTCATATAGATTTCCAATCCTCTGCTGTACATACATAGCAATCCACCATCTGATAAGACGCAAAACTCACTCACATACTGTTGCACCTTTTATTAGAGAAGGTCAAAAGTGCAATAATATTTCTTTATGGTATTCCCAAAATCAGATCAAACATCTGCGACATTCAGAGGTTTATTCATCTCCAACATCAAGGGATTTCCATGGTGCATGGCTCACAAACAAGCCAATAGTGACAATTCCATAGCGTAATACCGTAGACCATAGATTAAAAACGATAACATGGTTAACAAACTATTTTATTAGAAATAATACATTTAAAAAAATCAAAGTTTATTACACATAACCAATATTTGAACTCAAGAAATTATTAGTGCTAATGTTCTTCAATAATAAAGCCTTCAGCTCAAATGTTGGTTAGAGCATTATGTGTATTAAACTTTCATATTTGTATTTATTATTATTAAATATTAGATATAAATATGTGAATTAATATGTATGCATGTTTTTTCACTTTTCATGCAATTATCAAATTTGGTTAATATAGTAAAGCCGAGTCATCATCGTCGTGGACAATGCTGGACGTCGTGATTGTCCCTAGAATTACATTGGTGGACCAATTTTTTTTTTAACTAAAGGAATTGTCAAAATTCTTTGTTGTTTTTTTTTCTATTAAAGGATTTTAACTCTTTAGTGAATGAGTAGGGGCACAAGTACCCCTTTACTCATTCACAAGGGGGGGCAGCATCTGGGTGCCCCCTTTATGAAAGGAGGTACCTCGATGCAAATAAGTCCCCCTGCCTTCAGACCTCAACAACCAATGCCCCAGGGCTTGTGGGGAAGAGGCCTTTGTCCGCATCAGCACAGGGAAACTTTCCTACCAGACCTAAAGAGCATGTTTGGCTGACCGAAGCCAGCTGAAGTAGGCTGATTTTAGCCGATGTACGGCTGAAATCAGCCGTACAGAGCCGAAGTGAATAGCCGAACGGCTCCATTATTCACTTGGCTGCCTTCGGCAGCTTAGTGAATAACCCTCTTTGTGCGTCATCACACAGGATCCACCATTGCATCAGGTTCCCGTTGTTGGTAGGATCGAGGAGGCGGGGCAACTGTATGCTGGAAGTGAGCTTATTTCAGGGAGTGTCGGCCTTGCTGTATTGCAGACCTTTGCAGCAGGGCTTTATACCTTATGTGGTACCCATGGTGCTTTGTGCACATCCTGAATGTAGATGGGTAGTGATGTGTGTGGGCTTGGTGTGACCCAAGTTTGTGCACATCCTGAATGTAGATGGGTAGTGATGTGTGTGGGCTTGGTGTGACCCAAGTTTGTGCACATCCTGAATGTAGATGGTAGTGATGTGTGTGGGCTTGGTGTGACCCAAGTTTGTGCACATCCTGAATGTTGATAGGTAGTGATGTGTTTGGGCCTAGTGTGACCCAAGTTCGCCCAAGCCTTTACAAAACTGTAACTCACATGCCCCCAGCCCAATCAGTTGCATCCAGGGAAATATCCACCCTGCAGTTACACGTGACAAAAGACGGCAAGGAATGAACTAACTGTAACTGATTGGTCCGGGAGGGAGGTGTGTCACTGACAGTTTTGCGTGGCCTTGGCCGAACTTGGTTCACCCGGACCATGCACATCCCTATAAGTGAGTTTGCTGTTTTAAATCTTTGGTCTTAATAAACGGTATTACACTATGGAATTGTGTGTATTGGCATGCTTGTGAACCATGCAGCATGAAATTCCCCTGATGCTGCAAATAAATCCCTGAATGTCGCAGATGTTTGATCTGATTTTGGAAATACTATAATCAAATATTATTGCGCTTTTGACCTTCTGTAATAAAGTGCCAACAGCTCTGGTGAGTTTTGCTTCTCATCGGGTGGTGGATTTGCTGTTTCAGCTGGGGGGATTGAAAATCTGTATAAAGACACATTATTTTGGACTTTTTCATCAATATATATTGATTTGAAATCACTTTTTATATAGAGATTTTGTGAGCATTAGATCTTGTTTCAGTTTGTGTATCATATGAAAAAGTTTGAAGAGCTATTTAAATATATACTCTATATTGCCAAACGTATTGGGACACCCCTCCAAACCGTTGGAATCATGTGTTCCATGAAATTTCCTTGCTACTAAATATTCCATGGTCAACTGTTAGTGGTATTATAACAAAGTGGAATCAACTGGGAACAACAGCAACTCAGCCACGAAGTGGTAGGCCACGTAAAATGACAGAGTGGGGTCAGCGCATGCTGAAGCGCACAGTGCGCAGAAGTCATCAACTGTCTGCAGAGTCAATAGCTACAGACCTCCAAACTTCATGTGGCCTTCAGATTGGCACAACAGCAGTGCGTAGAGAGCTTCATGGAATGGGTTTCCATGGCCGAGCAGCTGCATCCAAGCCTTACATCACCAAGTGCAATGCAAAGCGTTGGATGCATTGGTGTAAAGCATGCCACCACTGGACTCTAGAAAAGTGGAGACATGTTCTCTGGGGTGAAGCATTACGCTTCTCTGCCTGGCAATCCGATGGATATGTCTGAGTTTGGCTGGTGCCAGGAGAACGGTACTTGCCTGACTGCATTGTGCCGAGTATAAAGTTTGGTGGAGGGGGGATTATGGTGTGGGATTGTTTTTCATGGGTTGAGCTTGGACCCTTGGTTTCAGTAAAAGCATACCAAGACATTTTGGACAATTTCATGCTCCCAAGTTTGTGGGAACAGTTTGGGGATGGCCCCTTCCTGTTCCAACATGACTGCGCACAAAGCAAGGTCCATGAAGACATGGATGAGCGAGTTTGGTATGGAGGAACTTGACTGGCCTGCACAGAGTCCTGACCTCAACCCCATAGAACACCTTTGGGATGAATTAGAGTGGAGACTGCAAAAAAGGCCTCCTCGTCCAACATCAGTACCTGACCTCACAAATGCGCTTCTGGAAGAATGGTCAAACATTCCCATAGCCAGACTCCTAAGCCTTGTAGACAGCCTTCTCAGTGTGTTGGGGTGCCATTCAAAATAAAAATTGGTACAAAGCACCATGCATAGAGCTGGTTGCCTTGCATTGCGGCAATAAACACATTTTACTGAGTGGGGCCACAACACACACATGTATGAATGAGTCTTAAAAGTTTTTCGGTCAAGGAAAATGTTTTGCCCAAATGCATATGAAAATAGGGCATATATATTAGACATTTGTTAAATTTTTTTGTGCTGACTAACTGGATAGTGTGCTGGGAATTGTTTGGAAATGTAGTGTACTGCCCTGCCTATGTGCACCTTTTCTGTCACTGGCATGTATTTGCTTTGTTGGATTTGGTGCAGACACACTGAGGGGTGTCTATTCACCTTGAGCGAGTCCAGGCTTTTATTGTGTGCTGTGTATTTTAGAAGTAGAATGGGGTTACCTCCAGATAAGCCTACTCTCAATGTATTAATTGCTATAAATGTCCTACTTTGTTAGCGCAGATGCTATAAAGTTAAGGATCACACTTTGCAAAGGTGCGTTGATGCAGAAGTGTGGCTTCACATATAACTGCAATTGTATGCAACTAAAACCTCAGTTCTTAACCTAGATGTTAAAACTGTTTATTGATGTCCCTTTTCCTTACGAACTGCATAGTGTGCCAGTGATATTTTGTTTTATATAGTTTTATATATACAGTATATTGCAAAGAAATACATTCAAATGTATTTATTGAAAGGGAAATACAGAGGAGTTTTCATAGGCTGGCTTACTACAGGTTCACTACACCATTAAATCTGTTTTACAAGTCCCACACAATGGGTTAATTTAATTTTGAAGTTCTGTTAAATCTGAAGTTTAATCTGCTAATATTTTTACTTCCCTTTTTTCTCCACTCACCTTCATCAACATGCTTCTAAAAAATGTGGTAAGTTTCCCGCTACCTTCAGCCCAAGAAGAAGGAAATAAGAATCTTCTGGGAACTCAGCCTCCATATAGTAAGAAAGTAGTTGTTTCAGTCCTGGAGATCCAATGCTCTGAGTTTATCACCCTTTGTCTACCTGATCAGTAACCAGTAGATTGCTTAAAAGGGAAAAGAGAGCGGGCCAATTAACTAGTGTAAGAGGTCCAAGGGTTAACTGGAGATCAAGACAGACCAATTAATATTCATTTCAAAAATGTATTGATTATAAAAATAGAAAAAGGACACAACCGATATCTTGCAACCAATCAATTAAAAACAATGTGACAAACAGTGCAAAAAACATTGATACTGGAGGGAGGGGCAAAACACATAGACGTCGCACACACAATAGCAAGATCACCCTCAGGCCTGGTTCACACCTGGGCGTTTTACAGCGCGTTCCTACGCTCTGTGAAACGCTCAACATGTGAAAACCAATGATTGCCTATGGGCATGGTTCCCACCTGGGCGTTTTACAGCGCGTAGGAACGCGCTGCAAAACGCCCTACGCCCAAAAGAAGTACAGGAGCTTCTTTGGGGCGTATTTGCCGCGCGTATCCATTGGGATACAGCCAGGTAGCCCTCAGAAATGCGCGTTTGTCGCGGGGTTTTTTACCGCAAATCGCGGTAAAAACACGCGGCATGAAATGCGCAACACACACGCATATTCGATACGCCTAGGTGTGAACCCAGCCTCAGCATACTTGACACATAGTCGATGTGTCCTGATCTTCAGCGCCTGCTGGTTTCTCCAAACGCAGATTGGATTTCCGCAATCTATCATCTAATAAAGCACCCTCGATTTCCTACCACTCCGCAGAACTTCAACACTCTGAAGCCGAGGTTGATCTGGGCTCTATCCAAAAAGAACCAGTTAAGTTACCAGCGGAAAAGACACAAAGAATCAAGCCGCACGGTGACCAACACACATCCGGATATGTGAGTAAGACTGCCTATTAGCCCGCTTCAGGGCAACTAAGTGAAATATCTTTACTACCGAATGAACACCCCCTTACCCTCACGGTAATAAGGGGAAGACTCATGCCATACCGGATACATATATGAATATCCCATTATAATTGTGGTGATTGAATTAGAATCGTTATCTACCCTGTGGGAAAGTTTTTTTCTCCCCATCTGGGACATACCGATCAAAGGAACCACTGGAATCTTTGGGGTTGATTTACTAACCTTATAAACACACCACGAACATGTATACACCTCTGTAGTGTGTTCCCTCCCAGCATGATCTATGGGTGGAATCTAAACACCTTTGTAGTGTGTACACACCCAGCAGGTGTGTTGTGCAAAGCCCTGCATGAATTGCAAGGTGATGTTGTGTAAATTAGCTCTACGTTGTGTTGCTTGCGTTGATGAATGCAGGAATGTAAATGCATGAGCTAACCATTTTTGTCTAAACTGTGAAGCAGCATTATATTTGCATCATGTGCATGATTTTCCATATATGGCATTAGTGGAAATATGCTTTCAGAGACTTTTTGGTTGATGATGGTTTGCTGTTGATTGGTTTGCTGTGTGAAAATCACACGCACCTGGTGCGTGCGTGTGTTTAGGTTAGTAAATCACCCCCTTTGTGTCACTTTGATAAACTTCCAACTACAAAGTATCTAGCCCATACATCACGGGAATACATGGACTAAGAGTTATTCTCAAGATTAAACCCCCTATCACCAATTTGAAGGATGTATGAAGGAGACGAATTAACAAACAAATGTTTTCTCCCCGGTATTTTGATGTGCTAAATTGATGACATAGGGTTAATCCTGCCTGAGAGTATACCATACATCTACACTCAGAAGCTGATTCTTTGATCAGGATACCGATGTGTCCAAATAGATTTAGAGGGTTTTTGATATCCTACTGAACGATTTTTTTGTTACAGTCAGTATCAATGTTTTTTTGCACTGTTTGTCACATTGTTTTTAATTGATTGGTTGCAAGATATCGGTTGTGTCCTTTTTCTATTTTTATAATCAATACATTTTTGAAATGAATATTAATTGGTCTGTCTTGATCTCCAGTTAACCCTTGGACCTCTTACACTAGTTAATTGGTCCGCTCTCTTTTCCCTTTTATGCATCCTGCAATTCTTCCACTGAACACCACTGTGTCTTTGTAAAGATCCATGAGCAGAAATGCATCATAAGAATGAACTGGTCGTGTTTTTTTTCTTTTTATTATTTGTTTTGCTTTGTTCATACTGAAAATATATATGATGTAAAGGTTTAAAAATGCTTAATACAAATGTGTCTGATAAAAAAAAAACTGGTTGTGTAAGCTTGCCTTCAGTAGATCCTTGCCTTCAGTAGATCATGGTCTCTATCATAGTTGTAACAAGCTGAATACATAAGGATTTTAATAGGTGAAGGATAAAATGTACAATAGATCTGCATTGTTTAGACAGAGAATGTGTTTATTTTGAGTGCTGAAATGTGCTCTAGTAATCTAAGGTGTGAATCCAGGAATACAATCCTTTATATGTGATTACTGAACTGGAGGAAGGAAAACTGAAATATACATGAGGGCAAACACAGCAGGGTGGAGAGTTAGATTCTGTGGATGAGCAGCTGAAATGACCATATTGTGACTGTTGGGATTGTTCCCCTGTGACTTCATTCATAGTCATTCCGCCTCCTGTGGAATCCTGAAGGGATCAGCTGAGTTCTACAAAAAAATAAATGCTTGCTTTATTGTTTCATGCCAGTAGTAAATGTTAACATGAAGACCGGGCTTCACTTCAAAAAATCCAATTCAGGATAAATTGCCATATTAATCAGCCAATGAGAAAGCAGCTTTCAGCGCAGTATTGCAGTCAAAAAAATTGAATTATGGTCTGTAATTAGTTCTTTGTTATATCAGGCTATGTGTTACTAATCTAAATAATGCTATAATAAATTTACGTGGCTTATTCATTACATAGTACATTAACAACATAAGCTATTGCTATAATAATACTGTCTGTTCATTGTATTAGATTGACTGTTGTGCTGAGAGCTGAAGGAAATAAAGCCCATTTTCAATCATTCTGTGTATGCGGTGTCATCTTATGCAATTATTATTGTCCTGCATTTCATTATATTTGTAGTGATTAATAACATTAAGTAGATATAAGGAACAATAGTAGAAATGTTTCTGCCTTACGGTTTAACTTTGCTTTCATTTAAAAGTAGGATACCGTTTAAAATCCTATCTAAAACAAAAATGATAAGCTGGGAAATTGCCTACCTCTAAGGCTGCATTCACACCCCAACATTAACATTTAAAGGTGAATTTGGAGCATTTATATTGTGTATTATGGTGTGTTTTGTTAGGCGTATTCAGGCTTCAGTGGGGGGTTTTTTAGCCAATGGAAACCTAGCTACTAGGAGAAGGAGGTGGTTGTTTAGCCTTATATAATACCAATTTTTCTATGCATACTGTTTAAATGATCTTTAAAGTTTTATTCTGATCAAGCCAACTGTCTACAAACACTATGGGGTCTATTCACTAAGCTGCCGAGGGCAGCCGAGTGAATGACCGACCTGAAGTGAAGTGAGCCGAACACTGTTCGGCTATTCATAGGGGTACTGGGGCCAAAGCTAGCTGAAGGATCGGCCGAAGCTACGGCCAGATCCTTCGGCAGCTTCGTGAATAGACCCCTATTATTTCTAACTCACTACAGCTTTATAAGTCATAGAGATCACATTTTCAACATTAGCCTGGGAAAGCAAAACAGGCAACATATCAAAGATGTGATAGAAGACAGGAGCATGAGTGGTTAACGGTAGCAATGTCAGAAGTTGGGGGCCGAGAGTCAGAATGGGTAGTTAGATGAGGAAAAGGTGAAATCGGGAATCAGGCTAAACAAAAGATGAAATACAAGGATAAGTGTAAGGATGTAATATTTTTCCAATTTCTCCTCTTGTGTTTGTGATCTATCAGTGAGGTTAGTCACTTTAGCTATGTGCTGGCTTGTGTTCTCTAAGGGGTCTATTCACAAAGGAGCCCAAGGATCCAGCTGTAGCTTCGGCTGATCTTTCAGCTCTCGTCGACCGCCGGAGCCCTTCGGTTCGACTGAACGGTGCTGCTGTATGGGCTATAAACAATAGCCCGTACAGCAGCCGAAGGCGGCCAAGCTGCTCAGCCGAGCCAAAGGCATTTTCTTTGGCTTGACTGAGCCAAAGCGGGACAAATGGTCTGCCGAAGGGCTGGCCGTAAGCTCCGCAAATTTTTTTTACATTTTAAAAAATATTTTTCCAACTTTTTTCGCTATTTGCTATTCTGCTCCTTACCACGCAGGTACCAAGCAGAATAGCCGAGCCGAATGCCGCTCGGCTATTCACTCACTGCCATTCGGCCAGATGTTGGAGTCGAAGTTGTTTATGCTGAGCATGTTCGGCTGACCGAAGTGCAGCCGAAGGCAGCCAATATACGGCTGATTTCAGCTGATGTACGGCTGAAATCAGCCGTACTGAGCCGTAGTGAATAGCTGAACGTTATTCGTCTCACTTCACTACGGCTCGGTTATTCACTCAGCTGCCTTCAGTGCAGTGGTTTTTCTTAGTCGCGTGCTGTGTTGAGTGTGCTTTAGCTGGGTGTGCTAGAGATAACACTTCATATTAAGGATGCTTAATGCCTGAGCAATCAGTATGCTTGGGGGCCTGCTTTGCATGCTGGGAGAGCCATGGCAAATCTGCAGCACTTCCTGGCACACTCTCTTTCCTCCACGGTTTTCACCCTGAGAGGATGCATCTGTAACTATCAAACTAGGTCCCAGGCTTGAGGACCTAGGGGTATGGGAAGATGTGGGGATCTCCCCTCATGGGACGTGTCCCTAAGTTACTGTCTGCTATGGAGTGCTACAGGCCTTGAGGAAAAAGAGGCTGCAGTTGTCTCCCACATGGAGGTGGGGGAGGTGGTGAGAGAATGACTGAGTCTGGGGAAGTCAAACAGGAATCTTCCCATTGCTGTCCTGCCTTGATGCTAAGACTAAACATAAACTAGAACCTCAGTTGCAAGGAATCAATTTCCAAGTTATGCATCCAGTCAGTAAAGCCTTATGGGAAAAGGACCCAGAAAGTTAGAAGATTATGCAGAAGACCAAAGGACTGTGACCCTTCACCCTCCTTTCCTCTTCATGCATGTGCTATTAAAATATCTTAAAATCTACTCACAGTGACTGGTGCTCATCATTTATACCACCCAATGACAAGACCTCCACCCTGAGAAGGATGCTCCTAGAGCATTTATTATCAAGTAAGTGGGTCACTATTAAGGGTTTGTGATCTTGGAAAACTCTTCTGTCTATACAAGGATCTGTTCTTTGATACCAAATGTCTTTTAATACTGAGGGGAAAGAGCAAGGTAGCCATACAAGGTACATGTGAGAAGACTGAAACCCAAACATACAGAGGCATAAGACAAGTATCGGGATCAAGATGCAAGAAGGGAAGGTTAAAGCACAAAGACTGAACACAGAAGGCTGAACCCTGCACACAGAATCATTATTGCACGAATGTAAATATTCCACAATGAACCCACAAACTGTATAGGAAAGGATTATAAACCATAAGGGATTTACTGAGCCAAACACAGGTGAGGAGAAGACAGAGACACAGGCTGAGAAATAAACACAGGCCAACAGATAGGAGGGTGAATCCAGTGCCAGGCACTGATTTTATATAATCAAGGCCAGGCACTGATTTAATAGAAATGAAAGTGCTACTTAGGCCCCAGGATTGAATCCAGCCATTTCATATGTAAGTTAGGTCTCTATACATTGGTTTGTTCCAAGTTAGTTCCAGTTCCACCTTAGCTAGTCTCTTCAAGTGTTTTTTATGATTAAAAATTATCATGTTATATATCCATTACAGCTTAGTTAGCTTGTTTCTGTCATTATATCTCTAATTCAATTATAGGCCAGACATTTTTCTAGCTGCTGCTGACTTACTTTTGCAATTCTGTGAAGCTTTGTGTCATTACAGCAGCTAGTATGGATAAGCAACTGAAGCATGAGCCCTTAGATAATAGTGGTTCTCAGTCCTTCACACCTATGGCAACTGAAGCAGATCCTACACCTTTCCACAGATGTGTCTTTCTATGAGTGACATGAAAGTCTAATGCATATAGGCATTTCTAAAATGCTCATGGTTAGTAGTGCCCATAGCAGTAGCATAGTAGAGAACATATAGACATTGAAACATGTAGAACAGGGGTGGGGAACGTCCGGCCAGCGGACTGTATAAAGCCCTCAAAATCATTTGGTCTGGCCCTGCCAAAGCAACAGCAGGCGGGACTTGAAATTAGGAACGTCCATTACGTGATAGACAGGACACATAAGAGTACATGACGGGACAGACTCTTATGCTTCCCATCGGCTGCCCGCAGCCCGTCTGCCTGTATTTCGGTGACTCAGGGGACAGTCAGTGCCAGGCAGGCTAAGAGTGTACACGTTGCATCCATGATCAAAATAATCACGTTGCTGGTGACACACACACAAATGGAATTGAACATCTTTGCTACACCGTTCAATGCAGAACCAGCTGATGTGCCTGACAACCTACAACAGAAAATCATTCAGCTGCAAAGCGATGATGAGCTGAAATCTAGGTACAACAACCTCCCAGTGCTTGAGTTCTATAAATGTTACATAAGCAATGATGACTTTCCCACTTTGAGGAGACATGCACTGAAATACGCATCTGTGTTCGGAACAACTTACTGCTGCAAGCAGTTTTTTTCACAACTTACCATCGCAAGGAGTTGACTGCGCTCCAGCCCGACTGACACAAACCTGGAAAAGCAGTTGCGGGTAGCAACATCATCAATACCAGCTAACATCACATGCCTCACCCATGAGAAGCAGTTCCAGCCATCACATTAGGGTTGAGTTAATTAAATGTTTGACCAAACATAGCAGGCTCATTTTTAAGTTGATTCTTTTGTATGGCCCATGAATGATGTTACAAGTATCCAAATGGCCCTTGGCATAAAAAAGGTTCCCCACCCCTGACTAGAGAATAGTTTTCAGGTCATTGTTGGAAATAGAGCGAGAAACCAAGGATATTAGCAAAGATTCTCAGTATTGGTTCTGTGGTCCTCATGGGTGGATTGCAGCAGCTTACAAAGCTCAGCAGATTCCATGGTACTGGTCACCATAGGCCACATAACAGACTCTTAGCTTGGGGCATAAAGGTATGAGTCATGATGTAAAGACCAGCAAGTGCTGTAGTTAGTGAGAGTGATGGAACAAAATTGCACATAGAAACATTCCTTGACTTAACTGATGTAAATGGTAAATTAATAATCTTTGGAAGGCGCCAAAAATCACAGGTTACAAAAAATATTAATTTTGAAACATCAAACAAGCAATTCACATGCTGATTAACAGTATTAAAGCCTAGTACACCCCACAACTATGGCAGTACTTTCTTTTAACGGTCAAGTACTTGAATTGCACACTTTATATTTCATTGGTCTATTTTAGATGCAAAGTAAAATTATATAATTTAGATGTATAACTGCTGTAGTCTAAAACCTGAAAAACAATAAAAGACTTCTGGGTAACACCTTCCTTACACCTATGGAATTGGGATTACCAAGAAGTCGTTTCTCTTTATGGAGCCAATGTTTTTGTATACATTTCCTGCAGGACATTACCTAACATGTCCCTGTACTTAATTTTTCAAAGAGGATATTGATGTAGCAAAATTGAATAAATGTTAAAGGAGAACTATGAGGTGAGTGATTTTCACTCAACCTCATAGTTCGAGCCGACGTGTGACAATGAAACTGTCACATGTCGGCTCAATAGATCGGGAAGTGAGCGAACACATACCGTCGATCAGCTGGGTGGATCTCAACAGTAATGTCGGGATCCTTCCCGGCTGCAGTGGCCTGAGTATACCGTGAGCTGTAGCTCGCGGTATACTGAGCTTTGGGTCACGGGAGGACGCTAGTTTGTGTCCTCCCGTGACCCTTAGGAGAACTATGGGGAAAAACACTTACCCCATAGTTCTCCTTTAAGTTTTTCATTTTTTTATGTGAGCATTTATCTTTGTGTAACAGTGGCAGAAAACACACAAACAGGCACACATCGCACACATTTCAAATGGGTCTGAAGTCGAGTAGTATCATATCTCTGTTAATGACAAAAATTTGTAGTTGTATAAATAATTTTATGAAATCACTGTGGCATTTCTGGTGCCATTTTCAGTGAGACTGGAAAGGGGTACATGGTGCTTCAGCTTCTCCATGTACAATTTACAGGCATAAATCATCAATAAGCAGACAAGGAGCTATGCTGCTTTGTTAATGATTCTTGACAGGAAAAGTCATATAAACATCCTGAAATTTTACTATAATGCGATGATTAACATGATGTGATCGTCTGCAAATTTGCTTCTCAAGCATTTCAAAACTTAAAGGAGAATGTTTATATAAAAGAGGACCAGGCTAGGCTCATATTTGGGTCTGCCTTCAATCTTATTCACCACCATTTCCCCCTGCTGTTTACGGATTAATGCAGTTTAGCATTACTGGGCACAAAGGGCAAACACTGGGCTAACCAAGAGAGGATTATAGGTTAAAATACTTATTTACAGTGTGTCAAATCTGCAGCCCATGTGTGAGGCAGCAGAATCAAATATGATGAATTTTCATGTTGGTAGAAAGTGGTGAATGAGCTGTTGGGGTTTGTAGTTGTAATAGTTGGATCTGTATGTGCATTTTAATTAATTGAAATTAATCGATTAAAAAAATATTAATATTGTGAAAAGTATATCCAATATGTGAAGTAATATCAAATCCCAAAAGTGCTTGATGATCTCTCCAGAGATCGTATTTGTGCCACGCAGTCACCCCCTCAAAAGTGTGCACCACAATACCACAATAAGATGGCTGTAACATGATACAGAAAGCTCACTGATAGACTCCGAAGCATCCTTTAGATGCTTTCACAGAGATGTCCCATAGATCGATATATCCCCACATTTACAGAAAG
Source organism: Nanorana parkeri (assembly GCF_000935625.1). Classification (NCBI taxonomy): domain Eukaryota; kingdom Metazoa; phylum Chordata; class Amphibia; order Anura; family Dicroglossidae; genus Nanorana; species Nanorana parkeri. The sequence continues at coordinate 208,147 of NW_017307180.1, forward strand.
AAAGAGCTCCTCAATGTATAGTAAGTCAAGACCAATTATTTAAGAAAATGTAAAAACTCACATTCACACTCACCTGCTCTCCTTCTGAAGATGTCTTTTGATGACGAAACGACTGATCAGCTCTGATCTGTCTGATACCATACCAAACACGGAAGTGCAGGCTCTGGGGCTCTTGTTTCCTTTATGAACGTGAGTGAAAGCATCTAAAAGAGATGCTGGGACATCGGGGTCTATCAGTGAGCTTTCTCGATATCAATTTACAGCCATCTTATTGTGGTGAGTGCGCACTCTTGAGGGGGTGACTGCGTGGCACAAATACGATCTCTGGAGAGATCATCAAGCACTTTTGGGATTTGATATTACTTCACATATTGGATATACTTTTCACAATATTAATATTTTCACTTATGGATTATAGACTGATCACTTTGGATATGATATAAATAAGTGGAATTGTATGTTTAATGGAATATATATTTATGAGACAATTAATTCACTTTTTAGATAGAAAGCAACTTTTATCTAGATGTTCATGATTATACAATTTTTTGCACATGCACATTTTGCACCTTTTTGCATTATTTGCACTATTTTTATATAGTGGTAATATGGTTTTATTTATTTATTTATACCTCATTGGCTGTTATTGATTAACTAATCTACAAATCACCTTTAGATCTATTTAATGAGCTGCCCACTGGACCCCTAGCGCTGTACACCTATTTATACACATTTTTCTCTGTCCCTCTTTCTCATCTCGGAAAGCTGGGAGGAATGGGCAACCAGAGGCCCAGAAATAGTCAGCAATGGATGCCTACCTCTTAGTGCAGGTTTCCTACACACATTTTTGGGACACAAGTGACCCTTCTATCTACAAAGATATACTCATTAATTTTATTTTCCTGAACCCACCTGCAGCTTAATATCTTTTTGCTTGCTTTTCATGAATTACTACCATATGTGCATTTGTTTAATATTATGAACACTCACAGATAACCTTTACTATCATGTACCGCAAAGCTATCAATTTTTTATATAAGCAGTCCGCAGTGCTAGAACATAATTCCCTTTTTTCTGGACTTTTGAAAATCTGTATAGTTACACAATATATCTGGAATTCTAACAAAACGTTACAGCAGGCCTCATATATTTAATAGCAGAGCTCTGGCTGCTTAATAAAACGCGAATAACTCACTCTGAACTGTAAAAGAGTAGTTGAGCCAACATAAACTGTATAGCCAACATAAATAGCAGTACTTTTAACAACTGTAACCATGTGCACTATAAAGGCATAAAGAATGTGTGCTTTCCCTTCACATGGCTCTCCAGAGTCCTGTTAGAGCTACAAAAGCAGACATAAAAATTCAGCAACCATCTTGTCAAAACGGCAACCACCTTGACAAAATAGTAAAAATAAATATCTGCAGTTCATAATATACTAAGAAAGTACAAGTGTTCAACATACATGGAATAGCTGAATGGTAGAAGTTTTCCCAACTGTTTTATCTCTCTATAACCAACGACTGTATGTTTTACATAACACAGGAGATGTACAATTTTTTAATGTATTGAAATGCTTGTTTTAACCCCTTCATGACGGGAGACGTACACTGTACGTCCCGTCAGAAAGTGCTCAAATGATTCATCATGTACACTGTACGTGACAAGTTATTTGCTGCTCTACAATGCTGGTAACCGCTGAGAATCAGCGGTTAGGATTCATTAATGGATGCCTCGGTATAGAGGCATCCATTAATGAAAGAGTTAACCCTTTAATGAAAGATCCCCTTCAGGAAATGGGTCTCTGAGTGCGAGCAAAGCCGCATTTGACAGCTGGTATAGATCGGGAAATCCCGATGTATACAGGTTTTTTTTTTTCTTTTTTAACTTTCAAGAATAGAAACATAATGTATCTATTCCTGAAAGAATGTTGCAGTTTTCTGATCATTGTTGTAACGATCAGAAAACCTTAAGTGACAGCTGATCCTGAAATGCTGCAGGATCAGTGTCACTAAGGTTATAATTGGCTGTTCTGACGTTTGAAGCAGCCTAATAATAACCAAAAAATAATTAATTTATCAAGCAGTAATAGTGAGATTAATTCACAATGACTGCTTGATATGATTAAATAAATAAAATAAAAATGTAAAAAGTTTAAAAAATAAGTGAAAAGTGTAAAACAAAAATTAAAGGTGTAAAAAAATAAATGTAACAATCAAAAATAAATGTAACAAATGAAATTTATATATTTACATATATTTTTATACTATAATTTATATAAAAATGAACCCCTTACAATGAAAATCTGCAGATTTGTTTTTCACTCTAAGGGGTTAATTTTTTTTAACCCCCTCATGACAGTGATTTTCAAAGTATGTCGCTGTCACTAAGTGTGACACTTAGTGACAGTGACATTGTATGCCAGGTGACAACTTTTAGCTTTAGCTTTTAGAGAAAAAAATAAAATGTTAGGTTTTAGTTTTAGGCCGAGTAGTACAGAAAAAATTCTAAAATCCTAGGGATGTGAGGTTTTTCCAAATAAATGAATGTATTTATTGCATTTTTTTTAGCTGCTCTGTTTTTGTAAAAAAATGCTACAAATCAAAACTGGGGGGGGAATTATTTACGTTTTTTTATTTGTCCTATGTGAGGCGTTAGGTACACATATGTGATATAAATATATAGCCCTATCTGTCCTCTAAAAAAAACAATATGTTAATATGTGTGGGTGCACTTTGTATGAAAGTATATTAATGACGTGAAAGAATCACACAGCAAAAATGTCAAAAGTGCTTCAGTCATTTACAAACAGAAACTAAAAACAAGCTCAGTCATGAAGGGGTTAAATAAAGAAGGGGTGAGCATGTAGGAGGAGTGCGACCGGTGCAGTCCCAGATCCCACCGTTGCCACCAGAATGTGATTATTGCATTCTCAGCTTCACCCAATGCAGAGATGTTCCATCTCTCAGGACAATATTCAAGCTATCAGACTGAGTGTAATTATCAGTGGAGTCTGTTAACTCCACAGTTAACTCTATACGTGTACAAACAGCAGTAGTGGACTTTACTTAGAGATCCAACTTAACTCAACTAATCTCAGTCTGATAGTTTATTCCTCTCAAAAAATGTTTACAAAATATCCAGTATTTATATGTACAAACGACCAATCTAAACAGTGGGTAACAGAGAATTAAAAAAATGCAACAAACTTTGACAGTCTGGAGTGAGTTATTAAAACATAACCATCCTTTGAGGTAAATTTACAGTGGATTATAAAGATTGCATTAAGCAGGCCAAATGGTTTTATCCTAAAGTCGAAGTAAGTGTAGATTCACACCATAAGTTCCAAACTGCATGAAATATAAGAGGACGATTTTTCCTCCCAAGTTCATCCAGTGCCCAAGACAAAGATGTCACACTGTGCCCCCAGCCTCAGTTTATTACACATGAGTCAGTGTCTTTTCAAGACAAGAAATATTTAAAACAAAATAGATTTATTAAAGGAGAACTATGACATGAGTGATTTCCACTCACCTCATAGTTCTAAGCCGACCTGTGACAATGAGACTGTCACAGGTCGGCTCGGGAAGTGAGGGAAAACATACCGGGTTCCCTCACCTCTCGATCCTGTCACGGCTCTCTGCCGTGACAGGGGGAGGGGCTGGATTCCCCTCTCCCCGCTCCGATCTGCCAGCGCTGACTGGCGGAACGGACGGGGGAGGGGGCGGGTACAGCTGGCTCTGCCTCTAGGTAGGCAGAGCCAGCTGTCACTCACGCAGCTGGGCAGATCCCGTCATCTAAGTCGGGATCCGCTCCAGGTGCGGCGTCTCAGTATACCGCGAGCTGTAGCTCGCGGTATACTGAGCTTAGTGTAACGGGAGGACGCTAGTTTGTGTCCTCCCGTTACCCTAAGGAGAACTATGGGGAAAAACACTGACCCCATAGTTCTCCTTTAAGTTAAAACTGAATTTACTCACAACTGCCCCACTTGTCCCCCTCTGCATCCCAGCCCTGTTGGTGGTCAGTAAAGAGAAAGAACACTCTGGTATAAGTGGTCAGTTGGAGGGAAAGATGTTCTGATGTTATTGTCAGTAGAAGCAAATATATAGGGGGCTTTGAAATACACTAGGGGTTCAGATGAAGCTAGAAGGTTGAAAGGCTCTGGATGGTGCTGGGTATCACTTTGGGGGATGGAGCTTCTGAAGGGGGTTAGGGGACTCTGCAGCAGACTTGTGGTTCTGCAGGGCCTGGAGCAACTGTGGGGGACAGGGTCTCTGGTGGAGGAAGGAGACTTCTCCGGGGGGCTGGGAGCACTGTGGGAGACTGGAGAGCACTGCAGAGGGCAGGAGCCACTGTTGGAGGTTGGGTGACACTGAAAGGCTGAGGTTCACTGTGGGGGCTGGGGGCTTAAGGGCACTATGGGAGGTTGAGAGGCACTGCAGGGGGCTGGATGGCACTGTGGGGATTGAATGCAGCAGATTTTGCACCCTCATTTCCTCCACTTTCTTTAGAGCTGCTATCAGTATAGGCACCCCTGGGAAGGAAAACGTCTTTCTCTGCCTAGTCATGTGATGGGTCACATGAGCAGGGAGAGGAGGTATGATATCTGTTGCTCCCACCTGAGGTTTATCAACCTAACCCTATATTTTTCTCCTCTTGAGTTACATACAATGTCATCTCTATATGTATAAGACTATGATCATATAGGTTAACCTTGTTTGTGGAGCACAGGGGATGATAGGAGGTATTTGTATTCCTTGATGTTACATGTTTTATATATGCTTTCATGCATATCCAATGTTTTTAGTAACTTGTTTAATAAATTGATACTTTTTTATATACCTCTATGAGACTGAAGTTTATTGGATGTGTCCCTTCTGGAGCCATTTAAAAACCCCATCTTTTTCTATCCCTTCTCTTTTTTGTTACTAATGTACCAGGGGTTGGTCTCCAGAAAGGAAGGATCTGTGCATCTCTAAACAGTTTTGCTTCTAGCATTTTGCTAGAATGATTGCCATATTCTAACCATGCTTGTTTAGTATAAAACAATCTGTTTGGCATTCCCGTGAAGCATGGTATTACAATATATGAGTGGCATTCTCCCATTTCTTGTTTTAGGATAGTGGAGTCTGCAAGAAAGTTAGACTGTGCATGATCACATAGTTGAGCAAGTTCTCCTTCCACCTATTGAAAGGTCAGTTTAATAGAGACATAACGGATATAAGGGAGCACATAAGAAATGCCTTAAACGTATAACAGAAATTATCAAAATTAGGGATACCTACATGTGCTTCCAGGAATATATGAAACTGCTCAGGGATACCATCATAGGATCTATTAATCCAAGCCAAACGGGATGTATTTTCCACTTTGGCCTAAGACCGACAAAGCTGTAATTAGGTATAGGAGAAGAGGGCCGCAGAGATACCTTGTGTTAAGTATGCAATTACGTCCAGCATAGCTAATGTCTTATCATTCCCAAACAGGAGATCAGTACGGGAGATTGCCTATCTGCCAAGGTAAAACATGAGAATGCCCTAGTGTCTTGGAACACATATCTCCACAGTTCATGTTATCCCAGTTCAGATGCTAATTGTTGCAAGGCATTGCCCAGATTTACAGAAGGATGACTCACAGTAGTTCTATTACGAGATGGGTTCAGAATCATAATATAATCCCCCATATGTATTACACAAGATTCTGAGCATTGCACCATAGAAGCATGTACAGTAATATATTCAATGAAACTGGTGGTGGATTATACAGACCAATTATTACAAAGGTTATTGAGAAAAAAAGTACCAAAACAGAAAAGAAAACAAAAAAAAACGAACCTCAGGTTCTGTTTTAGTCTTGAAAAACTCAAGCTCATTTAAAGACTAGGATTGATACTCCCTTAGAGTAGGATGTGTGGCATAAGTGACAGGACCATTGTAGCCATGGCTTGCAGAAGCAGATAATACTATTTTGGACTAGATGTGTTTCTTGTAAGCAAATAACCATGGTTTTAGATTGCAGCGTTTGACTAAATACCATGGTTCTTTTCAGTAGAGTCCCCATACCTTACCTGGAGGTGGTGGTTTAGCAGTCACCCTATCTGCTCCTATTACTGCAAGGCAGGGCCGTCTTTTACGCAGGGCAAAAGGGGCAGTCGCCCAGGGCCCAATCCTTGTTGTGGGGCCCAAAGCAGCTGCCCCTTCAGCCCACATAAGCAGTGGCAGAACTGGGCCTCGGGCCTCTAGGGGGCCCAGCACAGTCCCAGCGCCGGATCGGTACCAGGCGGCCAGCAGGCCCCCCATCTCTGCTCCGTGAGTGTCGGATCATCCGTTCATCCGACACTCCCGGCGCAGAAATGGGAGGGGGGGGGCCCAAGAAATTGTTTGCCCAGGGTCCAATCAGTATTATAGACGGCCCTGCTGCAAGGGCCATAGAAAATTGCACAGGAAGAAAAGTAGTTTGCATCAATTACTTAATAAAGCTTTCAAGAGATTGTTACTCTGCCTTTCTTGGGGGGTACTATAACATGGATACTATTCCATCTAAGATGGTTTTCCAGGCCATGAGCTTTCTGATGCCATAATTCTACTTTATATCTGCCACTAATAAACAGGTTAGGATGGGGAAAATGCATCTTCCAAGGAGGACACCTAGAGTGAGTTTAGAAGCTATGTTTTTATCCTCCCTGCCCCCCTTCATCACAGGCTTGCCCAGCCCTTTGGGGTTTTTTTGTTGACTGCAGACTTGCCAGCAGATTACTATCTTGCATAAAAAGGGTTTTTACTCTAAATTCATAATGTTAGTACTATATAAAACACTGGTTCCACCTCATCTTGAGTATGTGGTTCAGCTATGGTCACCGATCCACAGAAAGGATGTCCTTGAGCTGGAGAGAGTCCATAGAAGGGCAATTAAACTAATAAGGGAGCTGAAGGACACAGGCTATGAGGAAAGATTACAAAAATTACCCTTGCTCACTCTAGAAAAGAAGCAATTAAGATGGGATATGATTGTAATGTACAAATTGTTTAATGGTAATGGTAAAATCAGTAATGAACTGTTTACTGTAAGTTCACTCAAGAAGGTTATCACCTGAGATTAGTGGAAAAGAGGTTTAATCTCAAACTCTGAAAGCGAATGTTTACTGTTAGAGCGGTAGAAATTGTGGCACTCCCTTCCCTAGGTAATGGTAGCAGCTGAGAGTATGGAATCATTCTGGAAACTTTTGAATGCTTTCTTCAGTGAATACAATATTTAGGGGTATAGGTACTCTTAGTGACTCATACATGCACACACGCACACACGTATACACACACACACACACACACTCACATAGGTTGAATTGGATGGACCTGTGCCTTTATTCAACCTAACAACTATGTAACTACAGTATGTAACCCTGTTGTTGCGATCAATATATATCACTTGGACAGAAATATGCAGAGAGGATAATGATAACCATTATATAGAAGCCTGTTATTTTTTCACAGAGCATTAGTTTGATATGATTTTTTTCTGAGTTCTTGGTATTTATGCAGAAAATGTAAAATAATCTGAAAATGTGTTAGGTCCCCTATTGTCAAAATGATTGTATTATGATAACTGTATGAGGTTGTAATGATAGTAATCAGTACATAAATTCCTATCTTCATTTTGCATGACTTTATTTATATTTTCCCACATTTAGATGCTGCCAAATCTATCCAGCAAAGCTGGCACTGCTGGGGGCTGAGTAAGTAGTTGGGGTAATATTTTTCTGTAGTGTTATAGTGTGCAACACTACGCAGTTGAGTTGGATAGCTTAGACTGCATGTAGATATAAAATAAAAGCATTAAGGTAAAAAAAAAAAAAAAAATTAATTAACTAAATTCAATCATTTAATGTATTAACCACATACAATTTTCAAAATACAATGTTTAAATTAGTGGAGCTCATATGTGAGCAACTGTTTTGGATTCAGTATAAAAGGATCACAACCCCAAATGTATGTTGATGTCTGTGTCCCCACTGGGTAGATGCATCTCATTATTTGTCCAGGTGATGATTAAATAAAAAAATGTATGAGAAATACTATTTCACAGTTGTCACCAGAACAAGAGAACAAGGTGAATATTCCAGTGGGGATACCGGTTCCAATAAGAATTGTCTAAGAATGGAATTTCCCTCACTTTGTAGAAATGTCCTCTGCATGGTGTATCTTAGAGACAGAAAGTGAAGGCAACATAAAACTGACATGGGTTTAAGTCCTTCTCTACTCTATATAAAACAAAACAAAAATAAAAAAACTATAGATAAATGTGAAGTAGAGCTGTGGCCTCCCAATACAAAATATGTAATGCAGCTTTTACTTATCAGGGCATCTGCACTTATAGTGTTCTCACAGTCCCCCTGCAAAGTCCCACAAATATCTGTTAATTCTGCAGTGAAGTGCACCTCATGTAGCTTCCTGTGATGGGGTGGCCATGATGCTGTACTGCTCCTGAATTCAGAGCAAGGTTACTCTCATGTAAGCTGTGCATGCTTGAACTACAGATTGATGAAACAATGTTGCAGGGGGCATAGCTGTCATCATTGCCACTGCTAATTCACAAGTCTGTAGCCTGTCAATCAGCACATGGACACACCTAGCCCTGCCCACTGCTTTCTCGATTGACAGCACTGCCAATGAAACCCCTCCCACTGTGACCTGCAGTGTCTGGGAGGGAGAGCATGGAAGATGCAATTGAAGGAGGATTTGGCTCAGTCAGGTAAGATAAAGAAAGGGGTTATAAAAGACCAGTCACCCAGCTTAAGGATTGGGAGCAGCAATCGCTGGTCTTTATTATTATAGGAAGTTCCTGCAAAGAGGTACATTTTTATGCTGCATTACTGCACAGACCTGGAAGCAGCTGTGGTTTGTGGCCAGATTTTGCAGTTTCATAGTTTCATAGTAGCTTAGCTAAGACAGAACATCCCATTTATGTGTGTGATCACTTTGTTGCTTGGCCCCACATCCAGATAGACTGAAAAGGAATTTTTTGTTTTATTATTACAGGTATTTATATAGCACTGACAATTAATGCAGCTCTTTAATTGTGCACATTCACATCAGTTCCTGCAATTTAAAGAGCTTACAATCTATGGTCCCTATCTCACATGCATACATATATACAGGCACAATTTAGAGAGGAGCCAGTTAACCTTCCACCATGTCTTTGGAGTGTGGGAGGAAACCCACACAAGCACAGGCAGAACATGCAAACTCCTTGCAGATAGTGTCCTGATTTGTACCGGGGACCCTGAGTGCTGCAAGGCAGCAATGCTAACCACAACGCCACTGTGCTGTCCTATAATGTTAAAGCTGATCTAATTTACAGTTACGTTAGACTATGGGTATATTGTATATGTAATTTTATATATTGTTACAATACATATTTATACTTTTTACAATAGCTTACAGCCACACGTTAACAGTGTATTGTATATTAAAAGCTTGCTTGTTTGATATCACTGTAACCTTCTTTCCCAGAGTATTTGCCATATTAGTTCTCAGCAGGTACGATTGGTTAAAACAACTTCACAGCCATCAGTCCTTATCAGACTTTGGGTGGAACTTTCTGAGTAAATACACTATATGGCCAAATGTGGACACCCCTCCAAACTATTGAATTTAGGTGCACAAAGATACAGTATGTCCATAAAGACTTGGTGTGACGAGTTTGTTATGGAGGAACTCGAGTGGCCTTAACAGAGCTTTGACCTCAACCCTACTGAAGTGGCACACATTTTCACAAAGACACTCTGAAATCATGTGGAAAGCCTTTCCAGAAGAATGGAGGCTGTTAAAATACAAAAGGGTG
>NW_017307180.1:218197-219604 GCF_000935625.1 Nanorana parkeri
GGCATGCCCAACAACCTCATGTTGTTGTGATGGTCTGGTGATCACAAATATAGTATATCTTCCCATGCACATACATTTAGCTATATTGCACTACCTTAATTATACAGCAGTCCTTCTTATAGTGTATTTCATCTGAGCTTTCCTTGTCTGAGATTGTTTTCACTTAAAACTGTTGCATTCTGCATCTGTGATTGAATTGTGATTTCTGCCTTATTTCAAAGGATGTTTATGGAAATACGGTAATCTTGTCAGTTATGCAGCATCTGTGCGTGACACAATCATAAAAAGCTCTTGTGCGACCCCACTGTAAAGGTCAGAACAGACAGCTGCATGTAACACCATGTTAGGCAATTAAACTGAAAATGTTTTGAACACTTATGATCTAAATAATAATTTCCTCAGCTCTATTTGGAATATTTTATATTTGTAACAGCATGTTGGTAGGTACTATGTGTTATTATTGACATATATAAAAAAAGTGATGACTAAAGGTGTGGTGCAAAAAGTACCTGTCTGACACCTACCTGGAAAAGTTATAGTTTAACTTCAGCCATTTTTCTTTTGTTTAGCCTGGGGAAGAGTTAAACATTTCTGTCAGGTTTTTACTTTCTTGAGCCGCTTGTAGAGATATTCCCTCCCTCCTTGCCCCTGTGGCACTCATACAAAACGTAGGGAGTGTGGTTGTCACTAGACATGTGCGATTCGGTTCGTTCCGAAATTCGTTTTGGACGAATTTTCGGAAATTCGGAGATTCGGATGCATCCGAATTCCGAATTAAAGCTAAGACGAATGCAAACGAATCCGAAATTCCCGATTTCCTGAAATTCGTTATTAAACGAATTTCGTTGCAGCAAAACGACATTAGGAAAAAAAAAGTACAGCAGTTATCTTCTCCAACAGTTCTATGGTTAAAGTACAGAAGCAATAGCGTAGAGGGTAGGGGTCAGGTTTGCCATTGTTAAGGTCGCAGGTTCTAGTCCCGGGTAAGGTAGTGGATAAAGATTTTTTTTCTTTGCTTTTGAATTGGCATTCTCCTATTGACCTAAATGTAATTTCTCATTTTGCTATTGGACGAATTCCGTTGCAGCAAAATAATTTTAAGCAAAAAAATGACATTCAGTTTGAAAGTCAACGTCACGGCTCGCTCTGCCCATTTGACATACTCAGCTGTCACATGCTACATATTGCATTCATATATATCAAATGCTTCTATGGTTAAAGTTTAGAGGCTATAGAGTAGTGGTTAAAGCACAGGCTTGCCATTGATAAGATCCCAGGTTCAAGTCCAGGCATGGGCGAATAAAGTTTTTTTTTCCTTTGCTTTTTAATTGGCATTCTCCTAACATTCCTACCAGACCTAAAGGGTCTGGTATGAATTGGGGGGGAACCTCAGGCTTTTTTTTTTTT
>NW_017307180.1:220392-246127 GCF_000935625.1 Nanorana parkeri
CCGAAATAAAAAAAGTCCCGCCGCAGACGACCACCCGAATCTGACGAAAACTAACAAAAATGACATTCAGTTTGAAAGTCAACAGATGGGCGGAGCGAGCCATGACGTCACGGCTCGCTCCGCCCATTTGACATACTCAACTGTCAAATGCTACATATTCCATTCATATATATTAAATGCTTCTATGGTTAAAGTATAGAGGCTATAGAGTAGTGGTAACGCACAGGCTTGACCTTGATAAGGTTGCAGGTTCTAGTCCAGGCCACAGCGTGTGAAGTTTTTTTTTTTTCATAAACAAATTTCGGCAGCACTACCGCTAACAAATTTCGTCCGAAACTAATTTAATTTCGGACCCGAAAAACGAAACTAAACTAAACAATTTTTTTTTTCCAAAAGGAAACTAAACTAAACAAATTTTTTTTTTTTCCAAAACGAAACGAAACTAAACAAATTTTTTGCTGGTGCACATGTCTAGTTGTCACCGAGACAGAAAGGCACAGACAGCAATATAAACAATCAAACCCTCTCCTACGCTACAAATGTTCTGACAGGAAGTGAGAGGAAATTCCCCTGTAGTGACCTTGCCCTATTTTGTTGTGTCCCTAACTAAATGATTATGTGTTTATGCCTGGTGTGGTCATGTAGAAGGCCAGGATACATACAGTGCTGTGCAGTGCTCAAATTAAGTCAACAATTCAAAAACAAAACCCTGGCCGTGTCCCGGCACTAACTACACATAAGATACCTCTGACTATCAACCAGCACAAACCTATTGTTTGTCAAGCTTCAGAAAAAACACAATAACCAACCTTGTGCTCCTCCCGATTAAGACTGTCTGCTCCCCAGCACTGTCTGTTTGCCTCACCTGCACTAAATTGGCCCCACATCCAGATAGAGGTCCTGGAAGGTGTAAGAGAGGAATCTGGGTGACACATAAACCCCAGAGAGGACCTCTCCTGGCTCTCTACATGACCACCTGCTACACTGGCCTTCACCTTTATTCTTTCTTTTGCGGGTCTTCTCTAAGCTTTGTGGGCTGATTGCTTGTGCCTGATAAGCTGGGTTTAAATTTCATTTGAAAACTGTTGCTTTTGGAGCGTTTGTTCAATTTTCTAAAAGTTACCGGGGGTCACATCGACGATCGTTTTTAACCAAGGTGACCAAAAAATTGAAGGAGCAGGATGGAAATTTTTTTCCTAAATCAAATTCTTACAGTGAATGTGGTTTTCGTTTATGAATCTAAATTTATTTAAAAAAAATCTAATGCAATTTTGAACGACATTTGTCAAATCTCTAGAAGCATTATCGTATATTATGATTTCTGAAATGTCTGAGATTTTTTGTATGAACGTTTGTATGAAATTCTAACCATATATACCCAGCTTTACTGTGCAGCAGAGTGGGAATGACAAACATTGAGTTATAAATATTTATGCAACTCAACCAATTCCTAATGTCCTTCTTTAGAGGAAAGGTTGTCGAGGATGATAAACATTTGGGTCATCTTTCCGGAGGGTTTTCTCTCCACTTGGACTCTGCCAGGGGAGGATGTCTGTTTATAAGGATTTCTGCTTGGCCCATACCTTAGCCTGAGGCATGTCCTCTAGGCCAACAGGACTTAAGCTTACCTGCTGGAGGGGATATTTGAAGAAAAGCAGGGTAGAAGCTATATCTGGACTGTAAGAAGGATTCATTGCCCATCATTGAAAGGTAACTTTGACTGTTCTAAAAGGGTAAATTTAGTAGAGAGAGATTCACTGCAACTTAAAAAAATTACTGTGACTGCTCTTACAGGGCCATAGAACTGCCTAGCTTTTTTTCACAGGGCCGGCAGTTATGCAGAGGCTGCTCATGAAGAGCCTACTGCTACTAAGTATATATGTCCTCTTTTTGTGCTCTTTTAGGGTATTCTGCACTCATAAACCGTCTTTTCTAGTGTTGAATTCAGCAATGAAAGGTAAAAGGTAATAAGTGTATGGTGCCCAACTTATTTTGTGCCCCACTATACACTAATGACCAAATCTGGGAATTGAGATGTTAGCCCACCAAGCCACCGGGGTGATCACATCTGCTGCTCAAGGGTAAGGGGATGGTACACCCCAGTAAGGCTAGAGATGGCAAAAAACAGAGACTATAAAACATCCCTGCTCTGTCCAAGATGTAAAAAAAACCAAACAAATTGGCTGGAATTAGAATTTAACATTAACTAGTAGAGCATGCTCGACTGACCTAAAGCATCCGTACAGAGCTGGGGTGAATAGCCGAACCTCGTTCAGCTCTGTTAACTTCTGTTAACTTCGGCAGCTTTGTGAATAACCCTGTTAGATGCAACAAAGCACAAAAAAGGTATAAACAACTATAGTATTTTTTTTAAATGCAATTGTTTATGATACACAGTAAATATAGAAACTCTAACAAAACGGACAATATAAACGATATCAATTATTTTCTAGACTGTAGTTTTTCAAACTCCAGAAATCCACATATGAACGGCAAAGCTCCCTCAACACCTGCATTTCTATCTCTTGCTCAGATAACACATTTCTGTAATGGTTAGGTTGGACCGAACATGCACCGAAACCCTTATGTCACATTTTTTTAGAGTTACAGTGGTATTCTGAACTGGAATACTAGCTTTTCTGCCAAACAGTGTTTCTAAAATAGAAATACAGACAAAGGTAAGCAGTTTTTAGAATTACTTTTGTGCTTTTGGTTCCCTTTTAAGTCACCAATATGTGTATGAATTTAGTTAAACTGTATGTAATTAACTTCTCTTATTTCTTCCCTCTTTGGTCTGTTAAATATACTAGGGATGCACAGATACTTTTCGAGTACCAGTGCAGATACTTGGCATTTTCATGAGAACTAACAGGGTTGCAGCGGTTGCAGCTGGGACCTGGCTCTGGCCCTCCACCGCTGTCCTGAAATCATTAGTCTGTATTGTTTTAGAAAAACTGTCACATGACAATAAACAAAAATGTATCAGTACTCGTACTTGTAGACATGTGCGATTCGTTTCGTTTCCGAATCGAAATTCGGACGAATTTTCGGAAATTCGGACATTCGGATGTATCCGAATTCCGAATTACAGACATAACAAATGCAAACGAAGGGGCCATATAAATGAATGGCATTCCTTTTCTTAAATGTTTTTTCATGTTCACCTTTGTGCAATAAAACACCTGGGTGTGGACGGGGGACTTGTTCCCAGGTCTCTCTGTGGACTACAGAACACCTAAAAGTTTGAAAATACATTACAACAAAAGTTAACACAGCCACTACATCTAAGGACTGGTAAGCTGCAATATATTACATTTTTGTTTTGGCTTTGGATATGCTTTGATGACTTTCAATATGTTATGCTGGTATTATCTTTCTTAATTGTAAATCCTTTATTGCCTAATAAAACAGCACAAAAAACAGGTGCATGACATAAAAAAAGAGAAGATATGACGTTTGTGCTGATTCTGCTTGCTTTATATTAACCCAGAACTGGTTTATATGATAATGACAATTCTGCTTTAATCATTTTAACTAATTTCTGAATGTCCTTTTGTCACAGATATTAAAAATTAGATTTTTTCCATAAATTGTCTTCATATTTATTATCTATTACAGCACTACTTCCTAAAATAATTACTAGAAACCTTTATCTTTTAATTAGAACATAAATATGACATGTTGGCTTCAGTATAACCCCTCTGTAATTTTATTTTTATACTCACAATTAATCCTAGTAAAGGTGCACTTGTTGCTGCAGTTCCATATCTACAAATGTCTGTTAAGTGTATGGATTATTATTATGATTTACAAAATACACTTGTGGCAAAAGCTTATTCAGTTAATTCAATTATTATGTGTACAGTACATGACATTCTCAAATTAAGTATCCATAATTTTAATTAGCTCATCACACAAGGGGCATGCACCATCGTCAAAATAAAGCAGAACTGTATAAATAATCCTTCCTTTAATAATTTATGAATAAAGCGGAAATAACAATTTTGTAAGACATTGACAGAATGCTTAAATATTTTCGTTTGACACAATATATTCACTAGACTGCTTTTTTCTTTGACATTTAGATGTGGCTCTAACATGTAGAAAAGTTGGATAAGGATGGACAACACACAATTAATTGGACAAGTTCCTGATTTATAGATAAACTTAGGCAAAATGTAATTAATTAAGCAGCAGACAACAGCAACATTATGTTGCAGCATAAAGAAATATAACATATGCCATGTAATAAATAAATGTATATTAAAAAAAATATGAATCTCAATAATGTTATATACCAGTACCAGTGACCCACAAGCTAAAGGCTAAGTTCACCTTTGAAAGAAAATTGCCTATGTAGTCAAGGGGCACCAGTAGGCAAAAAAAACCTGCAGCTTTCAAAATGTTGATTAATATACATTTTTTTTTTCATTTGAAGGCTGCAGTGTGTGCAAAAACTAAACACCATAGTGAACCAAAAAAGTGCCTGTGAACACACACAATAAAATGCACTAGGGCGCGTCAAATGGTCCATCTCCCTGAGAGATAGTGCACTTCCCTGACCGCCCAGGGCACAAAGCTCCTGACAGGGGCAAGGCACTCGTGCCCACCTGGCCGAAAACCAGGTGGACCCATTCCTCATGGCCAGAAAAGAGACTGGTTTATGGGAGGAAGGAACCTGATGGCCACACATAGTCCCTCTAGACATCAGTTCGGAGTGAGTATAACTTTTTTTTTTAATCACTTAGACACAAACGAGCAGTTAATCCTTGCAGTGCAGGAGTAGCCCAACTGCAAGAGTTAACAAAATGTTTCCCTGGAGTTCTTCTTTAACAATGGGGAACAATATAGTTTAGATTAAGGACCAAAGTTTGCTGGGTAGTTCACAGCCTATTTCCTCAGGAGTGGTGATCATTCATAGAAAATTTACTTAGGGAGATATTGTTCAGATAAATATTGTGTGTGTTTATATATATATATATATATAGAGATATATATCTACAGTGCATTTAGAAATTATTCGGACCCCCTTCACTTTTTTCAATTTTATTATGTTGCAGCCTGAGACTACAGTTGTTTAAATTCTTTGTTTTTTTCTCATCACTCTACACTCAGTACCCCATAATGACAAAGTGAAAACAGAATTTTAGAAATGTCTGAATTTATTAAAAAGAAAAAACTGAAATATCACATGTACAGAAGTATTCAGACCATTTACTCAGTACTTTGTTGAAGCACCTTTGGCAACAATTACAGCCTAGAGACGTTTGTGGGATATGACGTGACAAGTTTTGCACACCTGGTTTGGGGGATTTTCTGCAATTCTTCTTTGCAAATCCTCTCAAGCTCAGTCAGGTTGGATGGGGACCGTCGGTGGACAGCCATTTTCAGGTGAGACATAATGTTTAGAATTGAGGCCAAACTGTTCAATCTTGGTTTCATCAGACCAGGGAATCTTGTTCCTAACAGTCTGAGAGTCCTTCAGGTGCTTTTTTTGGAAACTCCAGGGGGTTTTCTTCTCCCCGATTACTCTGTTTGTTCAGATAGTATGATCGTATGGTCAGATAGCAATGTGTGTGGGGCAGAGACTGTGGGGCAGAGGAGATGGGGAAGGTCAGGGTAGGGCAGGTCAAAAAGTGGGTAGGAGAGCCACTGAGAGAAGATAGAAAATTCTGTGTCTTATTTGAGAATTAGGCTGTCTGTGGATTGCGTTGATTCAGCTGGTGACCATACTGCCTGGCAGGATCAAGGTCCAAAGGCGGTAAGTCAAAGCATAAAGCATCTCTTTAAATGGAACAATAAATATACTGTATGCTGTACTATGAATTCGTAAAACTTGTTGATATGTTTTCTAACAAATTTACTGTACTTCACATAATGGCACTGATGTAGGTCCATGGGTACCATCCACTCCTATGATGCTGTTTAGAGCCCTGGCTTTGACTATACATGCCAATTGTAGACATTTTGAGGCTCTGCACATTTTTCTCATGTGCTTTGGTTATGATGATCTCATGATGACATCACTGTCATAGTCGAGGTGCATCCTCAGCAAAATAAAATATTAGCCTGCTGCAGCCAAGGAACTCTCCTACAACACGTTATGTATTCTGTTAGCATTGCTAAATTGACATCTGCACTTAAAATGACACTTTGCATTGGGTTAAATATATTTTGTCAACTGTCCATGTTAGAGGTGGTGCTGTTTATTTCCCTGTACTGCCTATGGCATGGCTAGTATATGGGTTATATCAATCATATGATCCTCATTTACCTTAATCTGAGTTCTCTGCAAACCTGCTGCAGCTAGAAACAAGAGATGAGCTCACGGGGTCAGAATTGAGTAACTGAAGCCTGCTGATACTGTGTACCTCTAGCCATGCTTCTTCTATCACTAGACATGTGTGATTTGTTTCGTTCTGAATTGAAATTTGGACGAAATGTCGGAAATTCAGGTGTACCCGAATTCCGGATTACAGATATAACGAACGCAAATGAATCCGAATTTCCAATTGCAAAATTCGTTAGTGGTAGTCTGTACGAATTGGCGTTTCGTATGCGTTTCGTTCGTTCGTTGCATATGAAAAGTATTATGACACCTCTGCTCACAGACCCGAATGGCGTTCTGGAGATCACAGGAGGATGTCAATAGCAGGAGATGTCATTTTGCGGCGAGTTTTCGTCGTGCATCGTGATTGACGCTGGATTACATCGATGGAGCCTTTTTTTTTGTTAATGAAAGGAATAGTCAAAAATTGTTGTTTTCAATTAAAGGATTTTTTCTAAAAGTGTGGTGTGTTTATTTACTTTGAATTTAACCGTGTGTTAAATGAGTAGGGTTACCCCTTATTCATTCACAAGGGGGGGGGGCGGCATCTGGGTGCCCCTTAATTAAAGGGGTACCCCGATGAAAATAAGTCCTATTGCCCGCAGACCCCCACAACCACTGGGTCAGGGTTGTGGGGAAGAGGCCCTTGTCCCCATCGGCATGGGGACACCCTCCCAATGCCGGGGGCACGTGGCCTGGTAAGGCGCAGGGGAGCTCGATCGTCCGTCCCCCCTTTCCTGCCCTGCCGGGCCTGTGCTCGGATCAAGGGTCTGGGGTTCCCCCTTAAAATTCCAACCAGACCTATAGGGCCTGGTATAGATTTTTGGGGGAAACCCACGCACATTTTTGTTTTAACTTGGTTGGGGTCCCTTCTAACATTCCTAACAGAACTAAAGAGTCTGGTATGAATTGGGGGAGAACCTCATGCTTCTTTTTTTCCTCTTCAGCAGATTGAAACAAAACACATTTTTTGCACATGTCTATCTATCACTAATCACATTTACGCTTTCAAGGCAGGATAGAATCTGATGTGTGTATTTGTGTAGAAACTATTTTTACATCAGGGTTTTCTGTATCAGCAAGGAGTCTGCAGTGGGTGTGTTTGGGAACAGTTCTGCAATCCAGCAGACGACCAACAAAAATATTAGGAGCAGATTGTGACATTTACAGCAATGTCTGAAATAATTAATCTCTGCATTCATTTTCATTGTTTTATAATTATTTGATCACAGCTGTGTCAGAATATTGTATCAAAGTTTCTATAGTGGGTTTTCAAGGACATTTTATATTTTCAATTATGGAACATAGGCTTTAGAACTGGATATGCTCCGGAGATATTCCATTTATTAGAAGGCCGCGGTCTCTACCTTATAGGGGAACACCCCCCCCCCCATTAGGTGGGCTGCATTGTTTCAGTAAAGATTTATTTCAACCTAAAAATCATGATAACTTTGGGATCAGTTTTCTTCTTTTATATGGTTTATATGTGAAGAGAGGAATGTTTCTTGATCATTTTTAATGCATGAATTGTGATATCGATTTTTATGATGTTCAATATCGGCATACTATATATATTTCAGAAGACTGGATTTAATTATATTTTTCATTTTATTTTTAAAATGAGGGTGTATGTGTGAGAGGTTACAAGATGTAACCTTTTCTTTTTTTCAGTTTTTTATTTATAACTTGACAGGCAATGGAATAAAATAGCTTAACAATGACATTGTGTAAACAAATGATAGATATCAATATCATTATCTCATATAATGAGATAAAAGCCTAATCTTAACAGAGCAATCACTTTACATATTAATCCACATGTTGAAATAAAAGCAGTCTGGATGTGTCAAATCTGTGCTTGCATAGCAGATTCTAGCTAGAAATATCAAAAAAGAGGTTCCATTGTCAGTGAAACACATTTTCCTTTTCAAGGAGGGTGGTGGAGGTTGGGGAAAGGGTGAGGTGCAGTGGGAGAAGGTACCATGTACCTCAAGCTCACCACACACCTTACAACCTCAATGTACCATATCCTTTAGAATCTACCATCGACTATGTAGTGCAAGGGCCTGTCTGATTGGATACAGATTGATTGTATAGACTAAATGGGTTCTCATATTACATAGTTTTGGTAGCTCTAAAGTTGATTGTACAGGTATCGTATGGTCAGATAGCAACGTGCAGGGTCTTAGCTCTCCAAAAGGCTGGGATGCATGGAATAGATTTCTCATAGGTCTTTACAGGTATTGCATGGTTGTGTAAGAGAAAGAAATGTGGTTCTAGATGGATGTGCAAATCAGTGAATTGCTGAGAGATCTTCTGAACATTGTGCCAGAACTCAGACAGTTTGGGGCAGGACCAGAAGATATGGAGTAGAGTACCTTCCTCATTTTTACATCCCAGCGTTGGTCTAAAGCTGTAGGGAAAACTCTATGAAATCTATGAGTGCTATACTAACGTGTGAGAATGTTGTAGTTCGATCCCTTAAAATTGAGGATTTCAGAGAGAAGAGTTATGTGTTTTGGATCTGAGCCGGGGTTAAAGTGGTTGCTAGGTCACACTCCCAGGCGGTAATAAAAGACAATTGATGCTCTGGTCCTGGTGTAGCTAAGATAAAGTAAATTATTGACAAGGATGTTCCTCCTTTTCGACTGTGGGATCTATCATCCCTGTAGGTTAAACACCATGTTTTATATATTAGTGGTATAGGTGTGTCCTTCTTTACAAAGTACCTTTTCCAAACAGGCCACAGTAGTATTTCTGACAAAAGTCTATCTTTATATGTTAATTCTGTAGGTCTGCTTTTACAGCTCCCATATTTATAAGCTGTTTAATGGACTAAGCTATGTTAACACCCTGAGCAATGTAAGAGTCATGCTCATTAACATGCCCATAATGGCAAATTTATGGCACCAACGGTGCTGAGGAAAAATACTGTTTGTATCACAACACAGTTATTCCAGATATTTTATAAGGCCGATAACTCCATATGACTGAGCTTAACGACTTGCTACCAATTGTTATATAGCATTACCCAATTAAATTGCAGTATATCTGACTGAATTACATAGAAATTCCACTAAGCATTTTTCTATCTATCATGGACACATATTGAAACCCTATTATCATTTCCAAAAAGCTCCAATCTTTTCTGTGAAAACGTATTTATATGGTGCCAGTATATACAGTATGTCTCTTACTCTCATTTGCACATGTTGGGATATGAAGTTCGTTCCTGTGTATGGTCTCATCTTTTTGTCAGCATACCAGAGCTAGTCTGAGTCACAAGAAACAAGCTTGGTTCTGGACATTTAAAAATGACCTGTAATATTAACACTCAACCCACTATCAAAATACATTTAGAGCTGGATATGGATGAAACCATATGGATGAGTCCAAATTTTATGTTTTATATTGTGAGAAAAAAATGTTTCAAATGGTCAAAGAGAGAGACAGACAGAGCGACATAATTAAACCCCATAACAAAAATTTAATATATTGCAATTTACCAGTCTTTAGATATAGTGGTTGCATTCGTTCCTTTTTTTACATTTTCTTTTTTGCATTTATTTTCTCCAGATCCTACCAGAAACACACTTCTTGTTCTATGGTGATAACCCTCTCACTCTATGCACTGTATCTATGGAGGAGCAGCATTGTCACCCCAGACTGCTTTTTTTACTTGGAAAACAAATGCAGTACCTCCCCTTTTTATCCTCTCCATTACAAAAAGGGGCATTGCTTTGTAGTTCACAGAAGATAGCTTAGAAACTCTCAGTATATATTAGAAGTTGCAGCAAGTCAGTTTGCCTCATTTGGCAAGAGGCTGGAGGATGTCTAACAACATCTAGATCTTTCAACCCCAGCTGAACTGTTGCTGACCCATCCCTTTTATTTATTGGATTTCAATTCTATCAATGGTGAAGGCTCCACATCGCAGGGTATTTTGCTCTGCTCAGGAAGCTGTGTGAAGCCCCTCCCACCAACCATGAGAAGCACAGAGACCCAGTGATGATCAAAACAGGCCAAAAGGGAACAAAGAAGAGAAGTTTATTGTTATAGTTACTTATACTTTAACAGCCTCCACAAAAGAGTGCTGGAAATTAAAATATACTCAAAAGTAAGTGGGTGGAACTTAAAAAACACATCTAATTGAGATATAATCTTTTTAGGAGTTTAATATGAGAGTTTAATGATGCCTAAAAGTGTATTTCCACTTTTGCAGTCAAATTTGAGAAAATCCCTAATATATGTTATGTGTTCCTATTAAAGCAGCAAACCTAAAAATATTATTTTTTAAACTCTTGCCTTTTGGATGCCTCTGGGTGGAAGGGCTTTGGGAACTTCTCTGTACATTTTCAAAGTAATAGTGAACAAATATAATATATGTGTTATCCGAATTTGGCAGCATATACAGAATATATTTTGTAATAGTAAAAGTGTCTATCAGGAGTTGACATTCAGTGCATTTTAGAAGTTACAAACAAAGCCACCTTTATTAGGGTTTGGGATTATTATGAAAGAAGAATCTGGATGAGTGGGTAATCTTAAGGTGCCCATACACCTTACGATTATCGTACGATAATCGTATGTGACCGACTTTTCGTACGACAATCATAACGTGTGAATAGAGTGCCCGACTGATATTACTGTACAATCGTACGACTTTTGACGGTCAAGCATGTTTGAAAACTTTGGTCGATCCTACGATGTTCGCATGGTTGGTGGCGTTTCCGTCCATCAAAAGTCGTACGATTAACACTGCACATGCGCAAATGAAAATAATTGCGGTCAGTTACCGCAAGTCATCCAGGTGCTTTTTTTTTTAACTACCGCTGATTGAACCTTTCGATAATCGGGGCAGGATGGGGCCGTCGTACGAAAATCGTACGACGGTTCGATCATCAGACGAAAAGTTTTGTCCGATAATCGTTAGGTGTATGGGCACCTTTAGGGTTTTGTTCATGGTATGCTACAGTTATAGCACGTTCTGTTAGGTTGTTGTCAGGCCCTGAAGCATTCCACTCTTGGTAGACTCTTTCGTTGTGACAAATACAAATTATAACTGGACTGATTCCTTCAGCTTGGTGCTGGCATTTTTTCACTCTACATAATCTGAGATTCCCAGGGACTATGTCAGGATTCTATCGTGCATTACGGAGTTGCGACATGTTTACAACCATCTGATCCATCCAGAATATCCACTAAGCTTGGACACCAGTGTTCCACCACCCTGACTCCTGAATAATTATGAATAAAACCTCTATGCTTAAAAATCTATCATTTTGTCTGTCTCTCTGTTTGTCTATTTGAAACACTTTTTCTCACAATATAAAACATAAAATTTGGACTAATCCATATGGTATCATCCATGTCCACAGGTACATATAGCCATCTTTTTAGTGTTAAAACATAAAAATTAGTATTTCTGCTTAATTGAGTAAACTACACCAGTGAATGGTGAAATATTCAGGAATTGAATTCTGACTTAAAAAGATCTGAATACTAATGAGGTTATTTGAAAGTGTAGGTCTAATTAAAATATTTACACTGCACTCCTGAGGGGGGACTCAACAAAAGAAAATAGGGCTTTTGAAGTGTATTGCCGAGAGGATTGCAATGTAACTTCAGTAGTTCTCCACAGCTCATACCAGTACTGAATATCTTACTGAAGTTGCATAATTGAGAAGGTATATATTCTACATTATTAAATTGTATAACTGTTTTAATATATGTCAGCTGGTACCTCAAGCCATATTCCATCCCTCCGACCCGTCAGGCCGAGTTATATGCACACCATGGAGATGCACTACACCACTGATGTCACTATAACACTTTATTGCCATCCGACAGCCAGCATACTCCTGTCCCTGCCCATGAACCATCCTCCTCTAATGCATTTCACCCAATGTGTGTATTCGTAGAGATCCCTACAACTAAGGCTAAGAGTCTTTCCAATGTTGCTAAAGGAAACTTCTGCTCTGAATGGGACTGCATTGCTTGTAATGATAAGCTTGCGACTGACAGTTGCAGTGCATTGTCAGAGACAGGCTTGATTTTTCTGCTTCAAGCTCAAAATGTATGGTCTATTTTTTATTTTAAACAATGCACCAAAAAACATAACATAGAGATTATGATATTTCTTGGTTCATTTTTCTTTTAAATGGACATTTTTAGATAACTGTAATGATAGGTTCCTTATAATTATACCAAATACCATATTTAAGCATAGGAAGGCATAATTTCATGGGTAGGAGTTGTTTCATGATCTTATTACATTTCCTAATGGATCCTAAACTAGTTAAAGCGGGCAAAGATCTAATTTCTTTGGAGGCAGGCATATGCCCTCTGGCAGGCTGGTCACAGGGAAACGTTGGTTGGCAAAGTCTCCCTGTTTAGTTCTCCTTCCCATCCTCTCTGCATTGAGTGGATACAAACACTTGGCTGAGCCAAATGTTCATGTTTATGGCAGTGCTGGCTGCAATAGGTGCTGGAGACCAATCAAATCAAGCCTGAATGGCCAAATGTCCATGACAGTAATCGGTGGTGGGATTGTTTCCTCACCTCTGACCACCATCTGTTTGTGGCTAGGTTATTTTATCTTTTTTCATTTAAAGAATTTGTTGGGCTTTTTGTTTATTTTATCTGCTGACAACCCAACACCCCAATATTCACATCAATAACTTAAAATATTATCCTACGTGGGCTAATTCTCTGTGATGGTGTCTTAATTCTCAATGCTGCTAACCTCACATTTTTTCAGTTTTCTGTCTGCCAAGAACTGAAGATGCCCCACAGCTGTGACTTCTAAGGTTTATTTTGCTCACGACAGCATGAATTTCACAAAGCTTCAGGAATCCATGAATACTCCAAATACAATGGGGTTTCAGTCATAAACTTCATTCTTGTTTTTCATTCTGATTTGTTTTTCACTCAGGTAACTGTGCTACCTTTATTTTCTTTTTATCATCTGTGAATTATTTCTGTGCAACATATCTTGAAGCATGAAGTCTGGAAATGATATGGTGGCTCATCTGCATAAAATTAATGTGTGTAATTTGACAGCTCATCTGCATGCATATTAATGAGGAATTAGCATGATTCCCTGCAAGACTGCTGAGGGCTTTCTTGTCTAGGATCACAAGCTAAGCCATTGAAAGGTAGGCCTTTGTAATGTGTATGTCTTATCATCAGGCATGTCACACTGTATGCAGTTCCTGAGAGCCACTCAGTTGTTTCCCTTTGTCTATTGATTTGGAATATTTATTTAAGGGAATTTTTACAATGACAGATTCCCATTAATAAGAAAATCTGTAAAATGTCTAATATGCTTGTGTTTGAGAGAGTGAAGTGAGGTACAAT
Organism: Nanorana parkeri; assembly: GCF_000935625.1. Lineage (NCBI taxonomy): Eukaryota > Metazoa > Chordata > Amphibia > Anura > Dicroglossidae > Nanorana > Nanorana parkeri. Next base: position 234,080 of record NW_017307180.1, read on the forward strand.
GAGATGTGCATTTATTTCTTACCATGTTCCTCCTTACATACTCATTTTCCACTTTTTATGTCAAACATTTCTTCAATGCCTATTCAATGGTGTTTATTAAATACATAATCTTGTAGCAAGGGCACTGCAGCTGCCAGTGTTGAAGCCACTGTATTACCACTTTAATGGTGGTCAAAGATTTTCAAATGCTTAAAGGGTCTGTCTATCCGCAAATGATGGCAACTAGTACATAGCTAACTAACAGGAGATATATACACATACACATGATTGCTTAAATGGCTTGGTTCGACTTCTCCAAAGCTAAAACAATTCTGGACCTATACACATTACTAATTAGTACTTATTAGTACGAAACTATGGCTGGATCCTTCAGCTCTGTAGTGAATAACCCTCTCAGATTTAAGTCTCTATTGTGGTTCTAGATGGTGTCCCCTTGTTCCCTACCCTCCCCCCTAACACTTCAACCCCCTTTCATCTTTACCCTACCTTTTTCCTTCCAACTCTTTTACTTCTTTCTGTAATTTTCCAGTGGACCCCAGGTTTTAGCCACATGTAAAAACCTAACTCTTGCCCACTTACTGCCTTAAAAAGATGTATCAGTCTTCTTTTTTTATAGATTTTACCTATATGTATGAAATGTCTTCATGGAAGGTGCTCTTACTTACAGCCCACCACCTCCTAAATACAAATGGCTTAAAAAAGCTAAAAAATAAATAAAGTTTAACTAAAAATTCAAATTTAAAAATACTGACCTCATCCTAGCTTCCAAATGCTTCCAGGAGGTGTGGATGCACCTCCAGAGACAGCTAGGTGTTCAAATCCTGCAAAAATGTACTTTTGGAATAGTTTGGAACACATTTTTGCCCTACTTTCCCGAGAGGCAGCGGTGAGGCACCTTGATGTTACCTGTGCCTATTAGAAGTGTTTTAAGCCTGGTCCAAGGTAAGTATTTTAAAAATTTTCTTTTTGCTTAAACTTTATTTTTGTTTGGATTTTTAAAGCTATTTGCATCGGAGGGGCTCTGATTGCAGCAGACGTTCCGTTTTTGATGGAAGGTCCACTTTAAAGGACAACTGTTCTCTTTAAAGATATCTAGGGACACCAATGCCTTATGCATTTTCCCTGAGCTTTGAAAGCTGTGTTCACAGGCCTACATTGTTAACTTATGAGATTTATATCAAATCTCCATGAACATATGTACTGTATATCATTTTTGTAATTAAACATATTCTATGCTGGGTGACTGTTTGGAGTAAGGAAAAGATTGTTTTTCTGTCCTGAGGAATTAATTACATGGGGATTTTTAATGTAATTATGAATCTGTCCAGGCCTGTTCATTGTAAATGGTCAAGACAAGAGACAATAAGATCCATGAACACTTCGGAGCCGAGACTCTTGATTCTCACAATAGGTACATACTTTCTTTTGTCTCTGGCCAAGATCTTCAGAGGTTTCCTTGTAGGTAGTAAACAAGTAGAGTGTCCGTCCTGGTTTAGATGCAATCTTGGCCTGGAGTTAGCCTACGGACACCTGCTCATCTGGAATTTCCCGCCATAAAATTAAAAAGCATAGTGTCTCATATATAGCAATGTCTGTGCATTTTGCATGCTTAAATCTTTTCTTTGTGTTTTGTAGTTAAATAGATTGTCGGTTTGATGTATTTAAGTCTTAATACTATATACCAATATATTTCTATTATTGTGTTGAGCTTAAAAATCTCATGATTGAATTCTCAGAACCGCATACTTGTAAGTGTGATTGTTTATATAGCAGATCATAGCTTAAACTAGTAATGTGGGTAACAACATCATTATTGCATTGCTTATATTCAGCTTATGTGCAGCCCACATTGTAACTGCAGACCAGTACTGAGAACAAAAATGAAGACATCTGTTCTGCACACCTGTTTCTTTCAATATCTTCCATGCCACTGTGTACTGCAGAATGCTGCATCACATCTGTTCTCAGCAATATGAAATACCCTGCCCCAGCGCTGGATAGGTAGGCTCGAGGAATAAACTAATCTCTTATATTACCAACAGGACGATAAAATCCTTATCCCTTTTTTTTAATAAACGTATATTATATAACACATTGTATTGCCAAATGTCAATGTTTTTATAAAAGAAAGTAGTGTTTAACATAGGATAAACATTATTGTCATGAATAAGCTGAGATGACAATATCAATTGTGAGATAGGTCATACAAATGCATACTAATAATTATAACTAATGTATTTAAATTAAGGTTGGTTAACAGTGGAAGTGTATAACATATATAGACATGATGAGAAAATTATGTTATTTAAAATGCATAGCTTAAATACATTTGATACTTTTGGATAGAGAAAGGAATGGTTATAACCCCTGTCAGATTTTTTTTCCCCCTGTGTAAGCCATATTCTGGAAAGGTTCCCTCACTTCCTGTTTAGATGACCGAATTGTCACCAGGACAGGAAGTGAGATGAAATCTCCCCAATGGGATACAGAAATCATACAAAAAACTGGCAGGGGTTCCAATGATTCCTTACTCTAGCCAAATAAAAGTTGTAAATGATCACAGAGCAATTACAATCTAAGGCAGCTTAAATAGGAAATATGTTGCTTCACTATTTTTTTATAAGTACACTACTTTTAATACACAAGATATAAAGCTTTATGCTTTTGGAAGCTATATGTCAAAATAAGTAATTGGGTAGATAATGACAGTTAAAAAAAAAAAGCTGAAGTCATTTAATTGTATTTGACAGGTTAAAATAAGTGGAAAGAGTTTTGTACATATAGGGAAGAAACCTGTGGTAAAGATACTAAAGAGTGAAGCTTTTAATACATATTTTTTTCCTTCTTGCATTCAGGATTTATACAGGATTAATACAAGCTATTATTGTCATTGACCGGATATTTTTAAAAGGACACTTCTACAGCGAAAAAAATGTAAGCTGCCATTGCTGAGCTGTTCTTCTGAAAATGCTAGCTTTCTTGCTGCCATGCTGATCCATTGGGTAGTCTGATGACTCTTGCTTTACTTACAATAAAGAAGCTTCATTTTTAATTTTCATTTGTATATTGACCATTGAAGGTATGGCAGACTATGTCCCAAGATCTAACATGATGCCCATTACCGATATACGCAAATGTTTGATTAACATTAAAGGAGAACTATGAAGTGAGTGCTTTTCACTCACCTCATAGTTCTAGCCGACCTGTGACAATGAGACTGTAGATCGGGAAGGGAGCGAACACATACCTCTGCCGTGACAGGGGAGGGGCTGGATTCCCCCCTCCCCGCTCCGATCCTCCAGCACTGACTGGCGGAACGGACGGGGTACGGGGCGGGTACAGCTGGCTCTGCCTCTAGATAGGCAGAGCCAGCTGTCACTCACGCAGCTGGGCGGATCCAGACATAATTGTCGGGATCCGTTTCAGCTGCGGCGTCTCAGTATACCGCGAGTTGTAGCTCATGGTATACTGAGCTTAGGGTGACAGGAGGATGCTAGTTTGTGTCCTCCCGTTACCCTAAGGAGAACTATGGGGAAAATCCCTAACCCCATAGTTCTCCTTTAACTGACATACAAGTGTCTTTAATGTTTGATCCAATATAGACAGCCATATTTACCATAAAGCATCTTTGCCTAGTGTTAAAGTGACACTAAACTCAGGAGTTAAATCCTAAAAATGCATTCAAGTACCCGAACTATTAACAAAAATGTATCTTATTTGTGCATCACTCAGCTGTAGATCCTCAAATCATCTCTGAATTGGTGCGGACACTGTCCTTCCTTCTGGAGGGGGGCTACTTTTGTTCTCCATGGTCCCTGTGTGTGTTGTAAAGTAGCCACAACTCCAAGCTCACTTCCATGATAGACTACAATCTCACATTTAGTTTTCTAACTTGTATTGAGATTGTAGTCCATCACAGGAGTGAGCTTGGAGGTGGCTACTTTACAACACACACAGGTACCATGGTGAATAAAAGTAGCCACCTCCAGAAGGAAGGACAGTGTCAGCATGAATTCAGAGATAATTTGATGATCTATAGCCGAGTGATACACAAATAAGCTAAATTTTTGTTAATAGTTAAGGTACCTGAATCAGAGGCGTCCCCAGGGTGTCACCCGGAGCGGCCGCCAGGTATCACGCGCTGGGGCACTATCACGTATGCGTGTGATGTCATTACATGCGTGCGTGACGTCATCACGCACACCCTTAATGACGTAACGCGCAGTTAACTGCCGGCGGCCATCTCGGTGATGGATGCCCGCAGAGAGAGGAGGAGACGTTTATCAGGCAGGATAAGGTATGCTGCAGGGTCTCCTCCTCTCTTGTAGAGCTGTCAGGCACTCGGTCCATGACCGAGCGCTCGACTTTACAGAGAAGGTGACGCCGGAATGACTGTGAGTCAGTTTGGGGTCACCCCCTCTGATGGTGTCACTCGGTGCGGGCCGCACCCCCCGTGTCCTCCTGGTGACACCACTGACTTGAATGCATTTTTAAGAGTTTAATGTCACTTTAATATTACTGTACACTTATTGGAGAAAGAGTGTATGTATGGGGTGTGTGTGTGTGTGTCTGTGTGTGTGCGCGCGCGCTGGAGGGGGGTGAGGGGCTGCTTGAGAGAATTGACAGTATTCTCTGCAGCTGAACAAAATGGTAAATCTGCATATAAAACAAATAATATGCTATTGCCAATATCACACTCTGGTTTCAATTTTCTGGAAAATAATTTAGCAACACAAAAGGCGTGGAATCTGTATAAAAGGGTCACCTTCATTTATATGAACCTAGCATAGAATGATTTCTGACTTCAGCCCTGCCAATACACAGCTGTGGTCAACATGTAGCACAGACTCCAAAATCAATAGTGACATCTAGAGGCTTCATGAATATAAGTGTAAATGAACAAACTGCAGCTTTTTCAAGCCAGGAAATATTGTGCTTTTGAAATCCATATAATAAAAAGCGTCTTTGTATCTATGGTCTTTCGCCATGCTTTCTCTAACCCACAAACCATGATATAGGCTGCAAGCACTGTGCTTGACATAGTACATGTCACTTCTAGTCTGAACAATAGCATCTTCAAGGCCGAATTAAAAGGAAAAAAATAAATAAAGGGAACTGCAAGACAAAGGAAATACTGCTGCATAGTGTCTATTGCTTTCCCTCTTCCAGTCTGGGTTGTAACGGTGATAAGCTGCAGAGAGGACAGCTGGAGTATCTGTGTGGGTGTTTGCAAATGTGACATATATATTGTCTCTGCGGCTGCAGTCTAGCTGTAGAGATAGGAGAAAAACAAATCAGCTCCAACCAAGTAAGCCCTAGCGCCAATATTTCCCATCTAATGTTATTTGTGCTTATTGCTCTATTATATTAATTTCCTTGAGGCGATAGTTATCTATGATCAAAACTCGTCTAGTGACATCTCATTTCTAGAACCCACACTGAGCAACCGCAGTGTTCTAGACAAGTTATAATGCTGTCTGCTAAGTTATAGCAGATAAATACCCTATGTTTATTGCCATATCATTGGGCGGTATTATTTTCTATTAGGGAAAAATCTCAGAATTTCTGCTATATATCATCAGTAGACCTACTTCAAAACTGTGAATGTGAATGATGTAGCCGTGCGCTGTTCAGAATCATTTGTATGCATGCGATGTCTTGTTTAAGGTTACAGTTCATTCTAAGGACAGAATTTAGGTAATGCAAAGCTATCCACTGCAGGACCCAGATGCTAAGCTTCTGAAGACATTTTTTTCCAGTTACTGCATTTGGCTTATTGGCAGACACTCCAGGCTGTTACACTGGCAGATCTCGATATGCCTCTGGGCCTGTCATCTGTCAGATTAGTAGGTCGGTGACAGCTGTCTCTGCTTTTCTACCCACCTCAATCTTATATCCTAGTTCTTTGTCCACCTTTCTCTTTTATTCACCTTTAGATATCACAAGGGTAAAAACTGTTTAAAATAGATTCAGTTTTCTTATCATGTAAAAATTGCCTGTGCATTCATGTAACACTATTCCACAGATGTCCCTTCGTCTTTATAAAACAAATGCTGTTACCGAAATCCCACATTTGCTATTTTGATGGTAATTTATTTATAATTATAGAATACAGAAACACTGATTCATAAGTCTGCTTTATAGTCAATGTTCATGTTTTAATTGTATTATTGCTATTTTTAAATAACAGCAGCTACGCTTGGCATTTAAATACTGAAAACTATGTTTACATACTGTGAACTTCTTTTATAATGCACCTAATGCAAAAGCATAACTCATACTATATAACACTATATGGGTCCAGGCACGACTAGCAACTGTGCACTATTTAAACATGTGGTGGTCAACTTACTTAAAAGAGAACTATGAGATGAGTGATTTCCCCTCACCTCATAGTTCTAGCCGACCTGTGACAATGAGACTGTCACAGGTCGGCTCAGTAGATCGGGAGGTGAGCGAACACATACCGGGTTTGCTCACCTCTCGATCCCTTTTACGGCTCTCTGCCGTGACAAGGGGAGGGGCTGGATTCCCCTCTCCGATCTGCCAGCGCTGACTAGCGGAACGGACGGGGGAGGGGGCGGGTACAGCTGGCTCTGCCTCTAGATAGGCAGAGCCAGCTGTCACTCACGCAGCTGGGCGGATCTTGACGTCGATGTCGGGATCCGCTCCGGCTGCGGCGGCTCAGTATACCGCGAGCTGAAGCTCACGGTATACTGAGCTTAGGGTAATGGGAGGACGCTAGTTTGTGTCCTCCCGTTACCCTAAGGAGAACTATGGGGAAAAACACTGACCCCATAGTTCTCCTTTAATATAGGGAGCCTCAAGTGCAGCCCCTGAGAACAAATGGCCCCACATAATATTCAGTACATGCTACAGGAAATTGTCAGGGACCGAGGACATGCTGCAGGAGATAGTGAGACTCTGTGGATATGCTGCAAGAGATGTTTAGAGACTGTGGACATGTTACAGGAGATTGTCAGGCACTGTGGACATACTGCAGGAGATGGTCAGGGGCTGTGGACGTGCTGCAGGAGATGGTCAGGGGCTGTGGACGTGCTGCAGGAGATGGTCAGGGGCTGTGGATACGCTGCACAAGATGGTGAGGGGCTGTGGACATGCTGCAGGAGATGTTCAGGGACTGTGGACATGCTGCAGGAGATGGTCAGGGGCTATGGACATGCTGCAGGAGATGTTCAGGCACTGTGGATACTGCAGGAGATGGTCAAGAACTGTGGACATGCTGCAAGAGATGTTCAGGGACCTCAAACATACTATACAAGTTGTTTGAGACTGGATGCATGGTTCAAGAAACATTGATAAACTAGTGACACATAACATGTTTTAAAAATCAGTTCTTCCACTTTTGTGTTCCCTACAACCTTGTTGAAAATGATTTTTGCCACAATTAACATTTTTCTCAGCAAGATATTCTAGAAAAGCTCAGAGAAAAAAAAACATACTGTATATAGAGAACTAGGATGGACAACACAAAAAGTAAGATAATGTGAAAAAAATAAACAAAACCTTCTATAAGCTATCAAAACTCACCAAGGGCTACATAATAAGTGATAAAGGGCTGCATGTGGCCCCCAGGCCACAGCTTAGGAACCAGGTATTTAACATTATTCTAATATAAACATCTATATAAATAAGAATTTGTGAAGTGCCAATGAATGTCATGGCTCTGAGCAAGTCCTATTATTTAACAACTACATTTGTACACAATACTAATTAACTTTTGGCATTTGTTGCTTATCCTAAAAATTATGCTATTTTGGCCTTTCACGTGATAGATCTAAAAAAAAATTTAAAAATATATATTTTACAGTTTTAATTAGCTGGAAATATAGAAAACCAAAGCTTTCAGCTGTTCCTAATTTAGAGAGACTGTCCTTCCTTAGAAACGGATCTCTCTTTCCCATTTCTCTCTTCATTTTGCCCTCTTTTTGGTATTTTTCTGGAAAAATGCACTTGTAGGTCTAATCAATGCTTTCTTACATTTAAATCCTTTTGTGGTCTATAAAACGGGTTAGTGTGTTCTTTGCCTACATAACCCCTTTAACTTCCCTGGCGGTATGATTATGCAGGATTTTAGCATGCCAAAGCGGTACATTGTTTTTCATTGCAATTTGTTGTTGTATAATTACAGCAGATTACATTGTATCGTGTGTATTCTGTGTAAATGTCATGTTTTCACTTTTGAATTTCCTGCCGGCCCTGCCCTGCCCTCCGCTGTGACGCCCGAAAACGAAACTGAAGGCCGAATGCCGGCATCTGCCAGGCGCACACAGCAGAGGACACCGTGGTCTCGCAGGGACAAGGTAAGTGACAGTTTTGCGCAATCCCCTGTGTGGCTCGGGGATACCGCTCTTGGTACTGAAAATTAACTCCGAGCCACACTCTGGAATACCGCCAGGGAGGTTAATGAAACTGGAGTAACCCTAAATGATGCAATATAAATAGAAACTTTTTCCAAAACAAAAATGTGAATGGGCTCTTAAAGGGAACTTGCCCATTCATTTCTTACCTGTGTCAGCCAAAACCCTTATTCAGCATTAGAGTGTAAGAGACTTACCTGCAGATTGACTCCTGCCCAAAAACGTGCACACACACAAGCATGTAGCCCATTGCTGAAAGTTCCTGGAAAACGCGCTTTAACACTTCTGGGTCAAATAGGTGACCATGTTTGTGGTATGCACAGGCATGCACCAAGGTCCGAGTCAGATGATGGAAGGATCTATTTCTGAATTAAATTTTTTTTTAATGGTTGTTGCTACATTTGCTTCATATATATGCTGTGGTAGATAGGACCATAGTGGGGAGGTGCCCAGCAGCAAGTTTGAACGTAAATGACCACTATAGAGGAAAACTGATGACTGAATGTGGTTAGTTCTTGTTATGGCAATAGCCAGTGTATGAATTCCTCTTTAATTGTAACATGCCTTTTATGCACATGGTTTAAAATGTTTGCTGCATGTTCTCAACCACCCCTGTCAATGTTCTAGTTTGTCCCAAACTCGGTCACTGTCACTTGGTCTGCATGTAAATGTGCAGGAAAATATAACTAGAGGTATGTCAATCGGACTTTATAAATGTGCTGAAAATGTCAACTCTTGACTTTTACGGCCCTACAGTACCAGTAATCAAGCATTATAAAGGTTATTTGTTAGAATGGGATGCCTATATTGAATGCAGGTCATAGAATCTGAAACGTTTATTTACTGGCTGCTCTGTAACCTTAGATATGTTTTTCTTTTGTCACCACAGTGCTCTGATAAAAACCCAGACTCTGCCACATGTGTAAGGATACTGCTAATAACTATGAATTATGGGTCCTTGGGAGGGATGCCAAAGTGAGTAAAAGGATCATTATGGAAAAATTAGTGGACCTAGACTCAGTCATGCTGCTCCTTCAAGCAGCATGAGACAAATCAGTTGTGAGTCACATTTGCGATAGGCATTCTACAGATGCTCTTTTACCCAGGCCCACTTAAATTAGTACTAATGTTCATTATTTTTCATAGATGGTCGCATTTTGTGTTGCTTTGACCAGGTATGGCCAAATATTTTAGGGAACTTAAAGCAGATGTATCCCCTAACTGAATGACATTTACAGGTCTATTCACAAAAGGGTGAAGAGTTTGGAGAAGGCAGGAGAAGTGAACAATCTAGGACAAAATAGCCGATTTGGAAAAATTCTCCAATTCAGCTCACTTTCCAGTTCAGCTATGTTGTCCTAGATTGTTCACTTCTCCTGCCTTCTCCAAACTCTTCACCCTTTTGTGAATAGACCCCCTAAGGCCCCGTTCACATATAGCGACTTGTTGCACGATTTCCGCCGCGATATCGCGCATTTTTGCCGCGCGATATCGCGAGAAGTCGCCGGCCAATGCTATTCAATGGAGCTGTCTTAACTCCATGTCGCGCGTCGCTCGTCACGGTCGCAAGTCGCTTCTACCGGACCCTTTTTTCGGCGGATTTTGCTTTTTTTCTATGGAGCCCGACGGAGAAGGTCGCGCTACCGTCGCTGGATCGTCGCTGGAACGTCGCCCCGAAAGTCGCGCTATCCCGGCCGCTGCAAAGGTATGTCGCTATATGTGAACGGGGTCTTATAGTTTACAAAACCACTGCGTATCGTAAGCGATTGTCTCTTTTTGGTGCATGGTATTTCTCAGGGCAAGTTTCCTAATGGAGGCAACAGTGGCCCAGACGTGTGTAATGTATGCTTAAACAGCCACTTGTAGTCTGCTTTGAAACTCTATATAGTTTATTCACAAAACGGTGAAGAGTTTGGAGAAGGCAGGAGGAGTGAACAATCTAAGCCAAAATAGCTGATTTGGAAAAATTCTCTAATTCAGCTCACTTTCCAGTTCAACTATTTTGGCCTAGATTGTTCACTTCTCCTGCCTTCTCCAAACTCTTCACCCTTTTGTGAATAGACCTGACCGTGAAAGGGTGCCAGCATCAAAACACAATTGGGAGACAATGATAGGCCGCCTTATAATAGGCAGTGCTGAAACAAGGACCTGGATAGCAGGATCACAAGGTATTATTTTATTGAAGAAGATTTCAAAATATTGAAAATTACATAAAAATTGCTTATATCAGAGTTTAGTGATTGAGTTGGCATTTCATTTAACCAAATGTTAAAGTTATCTTGGTTATATCGTATTAAAAATTGATTTCCTGAGAAACTAGGACAGAAAAGCAATGTCGACCAATACTTTAATTTTATTATCAGTTACTTATGTTTCAGTACATCGAGTTGCAGCTCGGTGACCCACAGAACAAATTGAACTCCCCTCCCCCCCCAGTCCTTTCCCCATCCTCTTCCTCCATTTGACCTTTCCTGCCACTTCCCACACTTCCATTGCCATTGCCAACTTCCTCCCTATTATCCTCCACCTCTTCAAATACTTGTCTCTTTGCAGATTCTTGACACACTTGGCCATTCTCTGGGCCCTGAGCCCAGACATTCTATTCTTTTAAACAGAGTGTCATGGTTTTTAAACACAGAAATTTTCTGTTTACACTCAGGCATTTCAACATTAAGCAGAAAGTCGCTGGGCTTTTGCACAGTCACCTTACATTCATACATTCTTCTGGAACAAAGTGGAATGGATTTTAAGGGGTAAATTCATCTTTAAATAATATTTACAATACAGCTAACACTTACCCAAGAAATGGGTCTTGTGTGCTTTTTGTAATTTTTGTCACCACAGAAATGCATTTTGTGAGACTTCTATATACTGTATCCTAGTAGCCGTGTTTAAGCGTTGTGCCGTTTTCAATGTAGGTCTATAGTACATGTAGTACATTCTAGAGTAACATCAAAACTCCCAAATGTCTCATATTTGGAGGGACTGTCCCTCATTTGGAACCAAATCCCTGGCAAGCTGAAATATATGTTTTGTTGCTGGGTTTAGATGCACCTACAATCATTTCCTATAATCCCCCCCCTTTCCCTGGCCCCTAGCTAATCTTCACCAACACCCCCACTCCAGCTTCTTATTGCCCTGTGTTGCAGAGCAGTGTTCTGCTGAACTGTTTATTTCTCCTCGAAAGAAATTCTCTTCAGCGCTGGAAAACCCCATACAAGTATATAAAGACGAGTGGCAAAGTAGAATTCTACAGAGGAGAAATAAACATTGCACAGGACATGGCTCTGCTACAAGGGTAAGTAAATAAGAAGCTGGAGTGGGGGAAAAAAACACAGTTGTGCTGTAAAGAAGAACTTTGTTGAAATGTTGTTCATTACCCTTGCAGTGGGGTTACTTCTGCACTGCAAGGGTTAAGTGCTTGTTATGGTCTAGGGTGGAAAAGAAGAAAGTTATACTCACCCGATCCTTGTAGCTGTAGCTGTATCCAAACCTCTGTTGTTAACCTTAGTGGTGAGACAAGTTTTTTTACATGCTGGCTTGTGAGTGTGCCATGATAACTTTCTACAGTACTTGCATACAGCCACATGATGTATGTGTACAGACATAAATCCCTGAAGCAGGATCTCTGTGTAAAGTATGGGTGTATACCTATACATATGCATAC
>NW_017307180.1:246395-266264 GCF_000935625.1 Nanorana parkeri
AGTTACCCCTGTACATTATTACTTATTCTGACTAGTATGCACTTAAAAAACAATAATAACTTAGCCTATGGAGCTAATTCATGAAATCAGGAAAGGAGATCCAAGACAAAGTAAGAGTTACTTTATAGAGTCCAGTTAGGATTCTTTCTTTAATGTTTCCTTTCAATGAAAGACAAAAGCAAAATTAAAAGGAGAACTATGAGGTGAGTGCTTTTCATTAACCTCATAGTTCTAGCCGACCTGTGACAATGAGACTGTCACAGGTCGGCTCAGTAGATCGGGAGGTGAGCGAACACATACCGGCATTTGCTCACTTCTCAATCCTGTCACGTCTCTATGCCGTGACAGGGGAGGGGCTGGATTCCCCCCTCCCCGCTCCGATCCGCCAGCGCTGACTGGCGGAACAGACGGGGAGGGGGCGGGTACAGCTGGCTCTGCCTCTAGATAGGCAGAGCCAGCTGTCAGTCGGCAGCTGGGCGGATCTCAGCACAATTGTCGGTATCTGCTTCAGCGTCACAGTATACCGCGAGCTACAGCTCGCGGTATACTGAGCCTAGGGTGACGGGAGGACGCTAGTTTGTGTCCTCCCGTTACCCTAAGGAGAACTATGGGGAAAAACACTGACCCCATAGTTCTCCTTTAAAAGAAGCCTGTACTGAGAGAATAAATAGGATGCCATTTTTGACCGCCACTGAAAATTATAGCTACCTGGCTGTCATGCTAATCCAAAGGCTTCAATCTTTTCTGATTTACTGACCTGGAAAATGTATGCAGATCAGGAGTTTTGCCTGCAAAATACAATCTAAACTGTTTATTCCAGGTCAAGGATTCCAAACCAGAGACAGTATAGTGTTGGTAAAAGGAGGTCAGCAGTGACAAACTCCATATTTTTCCACTATGGGTTTTCTTTTAGGTTTTACACTCCTTGTAAATAGCTTCATTTCTTTTACTTACACTATGAAGGTTTGAGCTTCGCTTGTTTATGAACATCATCTACTTGCTACAACATGAGAAACTGAGTAAAATCACTCTTCTACTGAGACATCAGCCAGGCTGCTGAAATGGTCTTTCTACATGTATTTGTTTGACAGTAAACAAGGAGATACAATCCTTAAAGTGTAGTCCCGCTTCTGCAGCCAAACTGGGATAAGACCTATTTTATATTTGTCTATGTCCCATTTACATTGCATAACTTAAAGAAAAATCAAAAATTGTTGCATTTTTAAGAGGTTTATACTTGCTTAAACCCCCCCATGTAATGTTAAGAAGAGTGCTGGGAGAAGATATGCTTACTCTAATTAACACTGACTCTACTGTGCTGGCAGATTTCATTATCAGTTGCAAACTAGATTTGAACACTGTCTGTCCTAACAAAGGGTTATAAACTTAGAAACATTGCATGTTAATAAGAAAGTCAGTCTGTCCCTTAGTGTGTCCCTCTACTTTCACTTTCATACTGCTCAAAGTAGCCTGGAATCTGCACAAAGGCCTTCACTAAAGAAACAGCTAGAAGGTATGACATATATATTTTTTAAATTATTTTTAGGTATGCTGTGTGAATGGAAAAACATAACAAACATATAGTGGGGTTTTCTCAAATGTGACTGCAAAAATGGAATGATCTTTTAGATGACTACCCATAAAAGCAAGTTGCATCTAAATGTTGTTTGTTAGTCAAGTGACAGAGAGGTATTTTACCTTTTGGTGCATTTTGGTAAATACCTTCATAGACATGGCTGTGGAACAAAATTAAATTTAGTTAAGTTGCGCAATTAATAGCTAGTGTGAATTTCATAAATAAACATAACATGTTTCGATAAGGAGAAATCCTAAAAATAAAGCCAGTAATATTTCATGAGTAAAAGTGTGCTTGTTTCATTGTCAATTCTACACCATCTGCCTACACTGTAAGGCTGAGCTGTGAGCTTTTCCCAGGGGAAATAGCTGTGGATAAGTTATTCAATTAGAACAGCATTATTGTCCAGCCACCTTGGAGAATTGAAATGATGATGTTGTGATTACCACACTCTGCATTCCACATTTTCTCCGAGCTGGCTTACTTTGTTCTGGCAACTTTGAAGAGCTCATTTGGCCAAAAGTGAACAGTTGAAAATATGACCATCCGTGATACCTGACTGAAAATCAATAGTTTTCAGCATTTCTTATTCAACCTTGGAAATATAAACCTTTGTTTGTGCTCACACAAGGTTGGCTGAATGAAAAAATCCCAGAAGGCTCTTCAAACTAAAGTAGAAGAACATGATGCATTTAAAAACACAGCGGAAAAGGCAAAAATTCATACTAATCATCACAGTATATTAGTCCTGTTTAGTGAGTAAATTGAATGTAACCATCAGTATGTTACTTAAGGAATGCATTGAAGCCCAACTCCAGACACAAGAAAAAACTACCCTTGCAGTTGGGCCCCCCACATTGAAAGGATTAAATGCTTGTCTTGGAGAGAGAGTAGAGAGATAAGGAGTAATACTGCATTCCTCGCTGAAGCAGGCTCCCTCCATCTGTGCACCTGGTCCTGCAAAACCTCTTCTCTAGGATGCTCCCACCCATGGTCAAACACCTGTCTCTATCACATAATAGTCCTGCATTGTATGTGATAATGTACAGGGGCAGCCCACAGCCCAAAGTGTCAGGGAAAAGAGGAGAGCGCCAAAAGTGGAAGGGGGAAAGATTAAGGTAAGTATCACTGCCATTTCGTCTCCACTCTTGACTTTAACAGCGTTTAACCCTTGGGCCTGGTTCACACCTGGGCGTTTTACAGCGCATTCCTACGCTTTGTAAAACGCTCCACATTTGAAAAACAATGCTTGCCTATGGGCATGGTTCCCACCTGGGCGTTTTACAGCGCGTAGGAACGTGCTGCAAAATGCCCTACGCCCAAAGAAGTACAGGGGCTTCTTTGGGGCGTATTTGCCACGCGTATCCATTGGGATACAGCTAGATAGCCCTCGGAAACGCGTGTTTTTTTACAGCGAATCGCGGTAAAAATGGGTGGCACGAAACGCGCGACAAATGCGCATATTCAATACGCCTAGGTGTGAACCCAACCTTACAGTACAGGGGTAGGCGCCACTTCAAAGATTTATTTTCCTCCATCCCGGCCTTGGGGTATAATTCACTAGAATCATTAGAAACACTAGTAATCATTAGAAGTAGGGATGCACCGATACCGGTATTTCTGTATCGAGTACGAGTACCGATATTTTTTTTTCCGGTACTCGCAGATACCGAATACTGAGTACTGGAAGTCCCATTCAGGAAGCCAGGCGGCGTGTAATGACTAGCCACCTGGCTGCCTGATTAGCTGGGAAGCCGGGCAGCGTGTAAAGACTCGCCACCCAGCTTCCCGATACGCAGGGAAGCCGTCCCCATGCTTCTCGTCATTAGGTGACAAGAAAGCATGGAGCCGGCTTCCCGGCCAATAAGGAGGCCGGGCAGCGTGTAATGACGCGCTGCCCAGCTTCCTGATACCGGAAGTATCGGGCTAGGCATCGAAGCATTTGGGCGAGTACACGTACTCACCCAAATACTCCGCATCGGCACCGATACTAGTATTGGTATTAGTGCATCCCTAATTGGAAGCACTTGTAACTACTCCCGGCCTTGAGGTATAATTCATTAGAAGCACAAGTAACAAGGACTGGTTCTCTCTAGTACACACTTTCAACTTTAATTGGCCTTTTGTAAACAGTTGAGGGGGTCCAAAAGGACACTTCACAAGCCAACCAGAGTTAGCCTTGTGTCTCTGGTGTGATATTTCTGGCAGCTCAGGACTGCACCCCCAATGACATATGGGTTGTAGTAGTCAGACAAGTAGTCATTCTCCATAGTTCTGTTATTTACTTTGCCTGGGTTATAAAGAAGACTGTGTGTAATGTCTTTGTGTGTGTATTTATCAGACTATACCTGTATCAAAGAGAAACTTCCATTAATATGGCACACACCAACCATGTTGCATCTTTTCTGTACTACTGCCTAATGTTAGATGCATGTCACCTAAAATACAGTGAGGGGGATTTATCAAAACTGGAGAAGACAAAATCTGGAGCAGCTGTGCATGGCAACCATTCGGCTTCTCTCTTTCAAAAACATTTCCAAGTAATTAGATATATCATGGAACACAGTGAAGATGGTCAACAAGTGGAGAAAATATGGCACAACAGTGACATTAGCAAGAACAGGACGTTCCTCATAAATTGATGAACAAAACAAGAAGAAAACTGGTCCAGAAGGCTGCCAAAAGGCCTGCAGCAACATTAAAGGAGCTGCAGGAATTTCTTGCAAGTACTGGTTGTGTACTTCATGTGACAACAATCTCCCGTATTCTTTATGGGTGCTTCGACAAAGTGTTAGTTTAAGGGTGTGCATATTTGTGCAACCACATTATTGTAAGTTTTTAATTTTTTCCCTTTGTAAAGACTTCAGTTTGTTCAGATTTTTTTCACCTTTAATGTGACCTGTAATCTGTTCAATTATAAAGTGATTTATCTTAGTCTGATTTTTTTTAACTCTCAAAAACCTGGCATTTTTACAGGCATGTGAAGACCTTCTATGCCCACTGTAAAACTACAGCCATCCATTGCCACAGAAATTTCATTTTTGGTGAGATACTCCCTAAGGGTTAGTTGCTGCTTTCCTCATTACAACACAGAAAGTCCACCAGCTGATTATAGCAAATGCCGACCATCCCATTCAGGAATCAATTTGGAAAGGACATGCTGCAACAAACTGCTATGTCTTCTGAACAGACACAGGTGGAAATCTGCAACAAAGTTTGTTAACATCCTTGCAATGTACATTGATCAGCTAGAGGGGATTGATTTTTTTTCTACACAAAAGTTACTTTTTAAATCTAAAGCAGTGTTGTCAGCCCTTCCCAGTTTTCTTCTGTTAAAGTGCAGAACACCTCCACCTTTCCTCATCTCCATAGCGTAAGCATGACATGTCCAGTAGTTTGGCAGAGTAGAACTCGGCAGACCTGAAAACACTGCTTGGGATTTCAGTGCATCAGAGATAGTGTAGCCAACTCATTACAGGATTTTATTAGATCACTGGATTTGTGGCATGATCAACTGATATTTTTGCACTTGCAGCTTTTATAAAGAGACAGAACAAAGAGAAGTGCGCATGTGTTGCACAGATTTAATACATCTTTGCTCTTGCCCACACATACATTTCAAAATAATGTTTCAACTTTCAACTGTTGAATACATTGGATCTTTGTACAGTGTTATATACTCTGTTTTTGTTTCTCTTATTTCTTAACATGTCTATCCTTCTCTGAAGGTAACCTCTGCTTTTGCACATCATCAGCATGAGTCTTCAGCCTTGTTACAGCTGTAGTTAGCTTACCTCACCCGAAACCACAAACTAAGTTATGCACAGAGTATGATGGCTTTACTGAGCCACAAAGATATATAACTCTAACAGGTTTCAAGAAACAAAAAAAATTGGTCTTAAAGTGACATTAAACCCTCAGATTTTTTTACATAAAACAATACT
Organism: Nanorana parkeri; assembly: GCF_000935625.1. Lineage (NCBI taxonomy): Eukaryota > Metazoa > Chordata > Amphibia > Anura > Dicroglossidae > Nanorana > Nanorana parkeri. The sequence continues at coordinate 251,916 of NW_017307180.1, forward strand.
GTAATGTGTGCCTTACTGTAATCCATGGTAGTTTCCCTTCTCTTTGCTGCTCTTCCTTTTAAATCTGTATCTGTTCTCATGCTCTGCAGAACTTCTGTTTTGCAGCAGACTGCCTTGTCTCTGAAATGGCTACATGGTGTTTGTGTGTATGTTTGTAACCTGAGCCAGCACTACAGGAAGAGGCACTGAGCTGCAAAGGGAAGTTCTCCCCAAACATGAGAAGACATGCGGATTTAAAAGGAAGAGCAGCAAAGAGAAGGGAAACAACCATGGATTACAGTAAGGCATACATTACAGTATTGGTTTATGTTAATTAATCTGAGGGTTTAATGTCACTTTAAGTTAAAACACCAGGAAAAATTATTCTTAACCTTTGCAGAGGAGCTACCCTCGCACTGCAAAGGATAGGTGTTTGTTTTCGTCTAGGTTGTAAAATAACAAAATTATACTCATCTGAACATCGGCGCCAGCTGGCTCAATTACCCATCCTTCCAGCCTCTCTTCCCCTTCACTCCAGCGGTGTAAGGATCTTTGAGTCATCACATCCAATACACTATGGGGTCTATTCACGAAGCAGCCGAAGATACTAGCCGTAGCTTCGGCCGATCCTTCAGCTAGCTTCAGCCCCAGGACCCCTTCGGTTCAGTAGAACCGAAGGGCTGCTGTACGGGCTATTCACAATAGCCCGTACAGCTCCTGAACGTAGCCGAGCGGCTCAGTCGAGCCGAAGGCATATGCCTCGGCTGAGCCGCGCTGAAAGCCGAAGCTGGCCGAGCGGCCGGCCATTGGCTGGCCGACAGCCTGCTTCTGGCAGCTGAACGGAGCCAGCCGTGATCTTACGGCTGGAGTCTTAAAGTGACATTAAACCCTCAGATTTTTTTACATAAAACAATACTGTAATGTGTGCCTTACTGTAATCCATGGTAGTTTCCCTTCTCTTTGCTGCTCTTCCTTTTAAATCTGTATCTGTTCTCATGCTCTGCAGAACTTCTGTTTTGCAGCAGACTGCCTTGTCTCTGAAATGGCTACATGGTGTTTGTGTGTATGTTTGTAACCTGAGCCAGCACTACAGGAAGAGGCACTGAGCTGCAAAGGGAAGTTCTCCCCAAACATGAGAAGACATGCGGATTTAAAAGGAAGAGCAGCAAAGAGAAGGGAAACAACCATGGATTACAGTAAGGCATACATTACAGTATTGGTTTATGTTAATTAATCTGAGGGTTTAATGTCACTTTAAGTTAAAACACCAGGAAAAATTATTCTTAACCTTTGCAGAGGAGCTACCCTCGCACTGCAAAGGATAGGTGTTTGTTTTCGTCTAGGTTGTAAAATAACAAAATTATACTCATCTGAACATCGGCGCCAGCTGGCTCAATTACCCATCCTTCCAGCCTCTCTTCCCCTTCACTCCAGCGGTGTAAGGATCTTTGAGTCATCACATCCAATACACTATGGGGTCTATTCACGAAGCAGCCGAAGATACTAGCCGTAGCTTCGGCCGATCCTTCAGCTAGCTTCAGCCCCAGGACCCCTTCGGTTCAGTAGAACCGAAGGGCTGCTGTACGGGCTATTCACAATAGCCCGTACAGCTCCTGAACGTAGCCGAGCGGCTCAGTCGAGCCGAAGGCATATGCCTCGGCTGAGCCGCGCTGAAAGCCGAAGCTGGCCGAGCGGCCGGCCATTGGCTGGCCGACAGCCTGCTTCTGGCAGCTGAACGGAGCCAGCCGTGATCTTACGGCTGGCTCCGGTCACTTGCAGAGAGATCAGCGTCCCTGGTTACAGACACGGCTCCGTGTCAGGATAAAGAAAAAAAAAGAAAAAGCAGTATTTCTCTCCTGGGCGGCCGGGATCGGTTGACTCCCAGAGCGCCCGGGAGAGGTTTTTTTTTACGGCAGCAGAACCGCCAGCCAATAGAAAACTATTGTGCGGAGCTAGCTGTCATTGCTATCTCCGCACAATAATTTTCTATTTATTTTTTTGGACTTTTTAAACTATTTTTCTGTTCTGCTCGGTCCCTCTGAGGGACCGAGCAGAACAGCTGAGCCGAATGCCGCTCAGCAGCATTCGGCTATTCACTCACTGCTGTTCGGCATCTATAAGAATAGACCGAACAGCAGCGATTAGCCTGCCGGAGGTTCGGCTCAGCCGATCCAGATGTTGGATCGGCTGAGTCGTACTCCTCCTGCACTTCGTGTCGGCCGAACATGCTGAGCATGTTTGGCCGACCCAAAGCCACGTGAAGCCACCCGATGTACGGCTGATTCCAGCTGGTATGCGGCTGAAATCAGCCGTACCAGCCTGAAGTAAATAGCCGAACAGCGTTCGGCTCACTTCACTTCAGGTCGGTCTTTCACTCGGCTGCCTACGGCAGCTTAGTGAATAGACCTCTATGTATTGGACGTGAGGACGCCGGGGAACATACCATCGCTACAGTGGAGGAGAAGACAGGCTGGAGGTAGAGCTCTAACAGACAGCCAGCTGTGAGGTTAGGGTCAGTATAACTTTATTATTTTACACCCTAGACAAAAACAAGCACTTATCCCTTGCAGTGCGGGGGTAGCCCTAATGCAAGGGTTAAGAATAATTTTTTCTCTGGGTTAAAAGCTTACATGAATGTCAAACCCTTCCCTATTCTTAAAAACATATGTACATTTTTTGTCTATGCAACAGTCCTACACTTAACAGTTGCTGGTTGACAATTTTACAGTTTGTTTTTGTTCAAATATATACCTTTTGAATTATACTTATCTCAAAATTATACACCATCAAATGTTTAGAAAATTGTTCACTCCACTTTCACTAACAAAATCAATATAATTGCCACAGGAGTCATTTTGTAATTTAAAAGAGAACTGTGGGGTAAGTGTTTTTCCCCATAGGTCTCTTTAGGGTCACGGGAGGATATATACGAACCTCCTCCCGTGACCCAAAGCTCAGTAAATAGCGGGCTATTGCCCGCCATATACTGAGAGCGCCGCAGCCGGGACAGATCCCGACAATACTGTCTGCATCCACCCTGCTGCGTGAGTGACAGCTGGCTAAGCCTATCTAGAGTCAGAGCCAGCTGTGCCCGTCCCCTCTCCCATACATTGTTCCACTCAGCACTGGAGGATCAGGGAGGGGGAATCCCTGCGGGAAGCGGTGACTGACAGTCACCGCTCTCTGCAGGAAGATGATTGTAAAGTGAGCAAACGACGGTATGTGTTTGCTCACTTCCCGATCAATAGAGCTGACCTGTAATAGCTTATTTGTCATAGGTCGGCTCTAACTATGAGAATGAGTGGAAGTCACTCACCTCATAGTTCTCCTTTAATGCTATTAAAAGTTACCTTTGTATTTAAATCTGCAGATTATGTAATTTTCTAAAACTGTCAAAAATTCATCTTTCACTTCCTTCCAATATGGCAATAAGTTGGTGTACAGCAATGGTGGTCAACTTACTAGATATGGGGGCCTCAAGTATGGTCCCTGATATCACCTAAAGGACACACATAATATTTAGTAAATGTAATGGTATAGAAAGCTGTGATCGACAAACAGCATGCAACAGGAGATAGCCAAAGATGCTGTAGGAGATGTTGGAGACTGGTCACATACTTGGGGAGGCAGCCATAGACTGAAGACATATTATTTGAGACTGCTAGAGACCACAGCTTGTACTGCCCCTTTACAAATCAGTACTTCCCCCAAATTGTGCTCCCTACAGCTCTCTTACCTGTGCCACATTTGATATTTCTCTCACCAAAATAAATCATAAAAGAAGTGAAACATAAAAAGAGAAAAGGAATGATCAGCACAGGCAACAAAGGTAAGATGAGTGTAAAAGAAAAACTAAACCATTAACTACTAGAAGTCACCCTAAAGAACATATTTCCTTCACTGACTTGAGTAAGCACAAAAACAAATCACTTTCTGCAGAGACCCTGAACGGTCACACAGTAAGTACCAAAGGGTGACGTGTTCACCGTGCCACAGGTCGGCATTAGGGGTGTACGGAATGCCTTAGGAAATCTCCTCTTGTGTGATTGTCTTACTGTTTTTCTCATAAATCTGCAACAGGAGTTTAACTTTTGGTAAGACATAACATAAGTTCCTAAGATCCCCTAGTTATGCTCAGCAAACTCTATGGGATCTATTCACTAAGCTGCTGTAGGCAACCGAGTGAATGACCGACCTGAAGTGAAGTGAGCCGAATACTGTTCGGCTATTTACTTCAGGCTGGTACGGCTGATTTCAGCCGTACATCGGCTAAAATCAGCCGTACATCGGCTTGCTTCGCATGGCTTAGTCAAACTCTACATAAGTCTATAGGCTGATATTGGGTATACTTTAAGGGCGCATTCACACTGAAATGTGTGCGTTAAACGTAACTCAATGCAAGTGCGTGAAACAAATGGCAAACACACTCATCCATTCATAACTAGCGTTAAGCAAGGTGCACATGGAAGTACAAAAACTAAAATTTCCCAGCACACTCACCAGCCAGTCTGCAAAAAAAAATACACTAACTAATAGGTTTTAATTACACAACGTGTAGTATGGTCCTAACTCTAATCTATGAAATGATCTATGCAGATTACCAATGCAAGTGAATTGACTCGCATTGTCACAGTACATTGACATTCTTTGTATTGCGTTACCTTCTTTTTTGGGGGGATTTTTTAAAATGTGATTTTACACTAAACTACATAAGGTATTGGTTTTGCCTTGCATTGAGGTATAATATGTTGTGTTGACACACGTCGTGCTGCATTGTTCTGAAATAAAGTAGAGCACAGCAGCTCGCATCAACACATCGCACTGGTGTGAACTGCTCCCATTCACACCCATTCATTTTCAGATGTCCTTGCATTGAAAAAGGAATGTCAACAAATCTGGTGTAAATGGGGCCTAAGATGCAGTAGTTTGGCAAGGGAAGCAGAAAGGTTTGCAGCTGTTTTGGAAAGGCTTCTTGATGTGGCCTCACAGAATCTAAAGATCCACACAAAACAATATATGTGGACAACCTCTTTTGGATGCCATACTTTCTGAAAGTCAAGAATCAATGTATTGCTCTATCATTTTCGAAGCAACACCAGATATATTGCATATGGAACACAATTTTATTGTTCAGTAATATGTACACAGAGATCTTGAGAGAGGAAAATAGTGTATTCAAGGGAGGTTCCTGGAATTCTGTGGTTTCTGTCAAAAGACTGGTGAAGAAATTGGCCAAATGATACTATCAATAATTGTGTGAACATGGCATCAATGTCATAGACTGTAGAGGTCAAGGATACAATAATGGAGCTAACATGGCAGGAAGAATTCGTAAGATAGAAGGTGTAAGATTCATAATCCAACAAAACTATCCAACAGCTCTGTTTTGTCCGTATGTAGCAACACTTATTGAATCTTGAATGAATATCTCTTTTGGGAGTCTAAATAGGCTGTTCATTCTATTCAGCAGCAGTCCCTAGAGATGGAACCCTTTACTTGAAGAGGCTGGTGGTTCTTTACATAGCCTTAGTGACACCAGATGGAGTTCCAGAATTTAAGCAGTTTGGCCAATCACTCAAAAGCTTCCAAGAGTTCTAAAAGCTTTGGAAAGAGTACTTGAAAGTAAAAGACTAACAAATGCTGCACATTTGGAGAAGTAAGGGCTACTAGATTGCTTTTCTTATTTTTGTGTAATTTTTCTGCCTGCTGTCTGAGTCAGGGTCCTGCAAAGTTTTGAGTAGCTGAAAACAAATCCTTTAGTCAAGGTCAGTATTTATTGACATAGGTGCTGCCAACATCAATGTTTTGTCTGAAGATAAGACGTTCCTCTGGGATAAAATTCCCAGATGAGCTACTGAATACTTAGCAACTTTATCAAAGGAAGGCTGAAAAAAATCCAGAAAAGCTCTGGATGTTGAAAATGTATTTAAAGGTAATGTTTTCGTCCCAACAATGGATGCCATAATTTCAGACATTGATCAATAGTTTTCATAAGTGGAAGACGTCTTCAAGCTGTTTGCTCCCATCTTGAGTTTAAGGACCCTTACATATGAAGAAGTGAAAACATCCACCCAAATGCTGATCTTCACCTACTGGTATGACTTTACACAACATACTGGCAGAACTACAACACCTTCAGAAAATCTATAAACTTGAAACAAAAAACCCAAAAGGGCGCAACACTAGGTGGGCTAATTGACCGGGTCGGGAGACCCAGGGAAAATGACAGGAGAATAGTGTGACAATGGGTGCACTGGGCAAAAAAACGAAGGATGGCTGAGGAAAAAGAAAAAGGACTTACGTTTCATTTCACGGGACCAGAGGCTGGACGGCCATCTCCTGGGTTTCAGGGCTGCACACGATCTAGGGTCATACACTGTTCACCCCCTTACTATCATTACAAGAGCGCTGTTTGTACTTTTTGTGTTTTGTTTTTTTTTCAGAAAATCTATGAAGAGCCCCCACATCTCGACCCCCAGCTATATCTCAAACCTTGTCTCAAAGTATCACCCTAACTGTCCCCTCCGCTCTTCAAATGACCTTCTGCTTTCCAGCTCCCTCGTCAACTCCTCCCATGCTCGCCTCCAGGACTTCACTAGAGTCTCTCCCATCCTCTGGAACTCTTTACCCCAACCTGTCCATCTGTCTCCCACTCTGACTGCCTTTAGGCAAACCATTAAGACTCATCTCTTCAGGGAAGCCTACCCCACCACAACCTAACCGCTGAACTATCACTTTCTCAGACAATTCATCCCCACACTGCTACCTCCTCATGTATCACTTCCCCCTCCCTTTTAGATTGTAAGCCTTCAGGGGCAGGGCCCTCCTTACCATCTTGTCTTGAATTGTATTGTGATTGTAATGTCTTCCTTGTATTGTAAGGCGCTGCACAAACTGTTGGCGCTATATAAATCCTGTATAATAATAATAAGAGACATTTGTCAAGCGGCTGATCCCTTGGAATTATTAAATGCAATTTATAAACTGCAGCTTAAAGGAATTTTTAAAGAAATTTGCAGTTCTTTTTTTTTTGCCAGCTTTCCACTCTCAGTTGCAAAAGGAGAGAGAGCATTCAACACGTTTTCCTTAATCAAAAACTATCTGTGTTCAAATATGAGTGAGCAACAATTGAAAAGGGCAGCTATTCTGTCTATTGAAACTTACAAATACATGTGAACTTTTGTGACTTAATTAAATACTTTACTGAAAAAATGGTGCAAATAAATTCCTTCTACAAATATGTAACATGCTGGAGAAAGATAAAGATCACAAGGCAAGGTTTGATTTTTGTCTCCTTTGAATTTTTGACCGGGGGCCCCTGTCAGGTAGAATGGGGCCCAGAGCCGGCCTTAGGGGTGTGCGAGCAGTGCGGCCGCACAGGGCGCCATGGCAACAAGGGCGCCGTGCGGCCGACACAGCTCGTCCTGGGGGCGGCTTCTCTCACTCGCACAGGGCGCCTAAAGGCCTAAGGCCGGCCCTGATGGGGCCCCGTGATTTCTATTGCTGGCCCTGCCTATAGGCGCAAGCCTTGTTTAACTAATAGTAAATCCAGCCCTGATAGAGATATGTTATAAATTCATTCTTTTAGGTACCTTGCCTGTTAGGTATGTTTAATATGAACCCTTGTGTACGGACAGGATATAGTAGCCATAACCCTTATAATGACAACAATGGACCATGCCTGCTCAATATATGTCAGCACAGATGCTTGTAGTCTCCACCAGAGGTGCATGTGACAGTGTAACAACAGAGAAACAAAACTAGTTTTATAGCGGTTCCCCCCCAATTCATACCAGACCCTTTAGGTCTGCTGGGAATGTTAGGAGGGACCCCCCTCCCCCAAGTTAAAACACACAAAAAAGTGCGTGGGGTTCACCCCAAAATCCCTACCAGACCCTACCATTCCTACCAGACCCTTGATCGAGCGCCCCCCCCCATGTGAATGAGTAAGGGGTACCCCTACCCATTCACTGAAGAGTTAAATCAAATGGTTAGTAAAAAGCCCAGACTTTTGATAAAATCCATTAATTGAAAAAAAAACCAAAGAGACAAAAAAGAAAAATGGCTCCATCGATGTAATCCAGTGTCAATCACCATGCACGACCCCCGCTGACCCGCCGCAATAAAAAAAAGTCCCGCCGCACGACCACCATCCGATCCCAGCGAAAACTCGCCGCAAAATGACATTCAGCCCGAAAGTAAACAGATGGGAGGAGCGACCCGTGACGTCACAGCTCGCTCCGCCCATTTGACATTCTCAGCTGTCAAATGCTACATAGCATTAGGGAACTCCGAGGTGTGATAATGCTTTTCATATGACACCTCTGCCGGGCCAGTTCCCGGATCAAGGGTCTGGTAGGACTGTTAGGGGGGACCCCACGTTTTTTTTCCCCATTTGTTGGGGTTCCCCCTTAAAATTCCTACCAGACCTAAAAGGTCTGGTAGGGATTTTGGGGGGAACCCCACGCACTTTTTTTGTGTTTTAACTTGGGGGGGTCCCTCCTAACATTCCTACTAGACCTAAAGGGTCTGGAATAAATTGGGGGGGGGACCTCACGCTTTTTTTTTTCCATCTTCTGCAAACTAAAAAAAAAAAATCTAAACATTTTTTTCCTCCTAATGTCATTTTGTCCAAAAATGATATTTCGACTGGACTACCGCTAACGAATTTCGTCCGAATCTGAATTCCGAAGCAAATTTAATTTCAGACCCGAATCCGAAAAACTAAATAATGCAAAATCCGTATCAAAACGAAACTAAACAATTTTTTTGCTGGTGCACATGTCTACAGACCACTGTTCCTAATCTTTATGGACACTTTAATTTCAGGTATGGTACTGGCTGATTGACGGAAAGCGAATGTGGTACCAATATACAAAAAGGGCAAAATTAGTACACCGGGTAACTATAGGCCAGTCAGCTTAACGTCAATAGTGTGCAAAATATTGGAGGGAATAATAAGGGACTACATACAGAAATTTGACTATGAAAATGATATCAGTAATGATATAAGTAGCAACCAACATGGCTTCATAAAGAACCGTTCTTGTCAGACCAATGTATAAACATTCTATAAGGAAGTCAGTACTGTATTCATTTAGACAGAGGAATACCAGTAGACATGGTGTATCTTGATTTTGCTAAAGCATTTGATACAGTACCCCACAAACGTCTTATTCATAAAATAAGGTCTAATTGTATATACATGGGTGGAAAACTGGCTGAGCGATCGGATCCAGAGGCTAGTAATAAATGGGTCATTTTCTAACTGGGCAAAAGTTGTGAGTTGCGTGCCCCAGGTTTCAGTCTTGGGACCAATCCTGTTTAACGTATTTATTAACAACATACAAATTGGAATAAACAGTTCAATCGCAGTTTTTGGGGATGATACTAAACTATGTAGGGCAGTTAATTGTCAGCAAGACAAAACTTCACTTCAACAGGACCTAGATACAATTGATGCATAGGCTGCATGATGGCAAATGCAATTTACTATTGAAAAATACAAGGTTATGCACATGGGAGCAAAGAACATGTGTGCAAACTAGTACTTAGGGGGGGTGCTCCATTAGGGAAGTCAGAAATGGAGAAAGACCTAGTGGTGCTCATGGATCACAGACTCAGCAATAGCAAGCAGTGCTAAGCAGCAAACAGGATACTGTCTTACATTAAAAGAGGGATTTTGGCAAGGGATAAGAGCATAATAATAGCACTTTATGAATCACTGGTGCGGCCTCACCTTGAGTATGCGGTCCAGTTTGGGTCACCAATCCTAGGAATACTCACCAGTCCTCAGGAAAGATGTCCTTGAACTTGAGGGAGTTCAGAAAAGGGCTACAAAATTGATTAAGGGGATAGAGGGCCTGAGTTATGAAGATCGTCAGAAAGTAAACGTATTCTCCTTGGAAAAGAGGCACTTAAGAGGGGACCTAATTGCAGTTTTCAAAATCATAAATGGGGACCACAACATTTATACATTATTTTTGAATAATTCTTCATGACTATCATCATTAGACATGTGCATTCGGATTTGGACGAATCATTTCATTCAGCGGTTCGTCCCAATCCGAAATAACTAAATGTATTATATGCCCGTATATACGAACACTATATTCGGGCATACATAAATTCGTTTTCAGAACACGCCGGTGGCCATATTGGCTGCTGGCATGTTCTGCGCTTCCCCGCCACCATCTTTGAGGCAGAGCGTATGATGTCACGTGACGGACCGTCACACGCTGATCGAACGGCAGCCATATCGGCCGTGGGGGCAGTTTTGGACTATATCACCATTTTGGACTATACACCAAGATGGAAGCACTCGAACATGAGGGAGCCGCCATCTTGGTGTATACCAAGATTTACTCCAAAATGGTGGCACGCATACGTAGAACACGCCGTCGGCCAATATGGCCGCTGCTCGTTCTGCGGTTTCAGTGTGCAGTTTTTGGTTCAGAGGCTGGTTGCCTCCGAATCTGAAACAACATAAAAATGTGTTTCCTTTGACGAAACGAACGTTTTTTGTTTTCATTTGTTTTGTCTAAGAATTTTTTTTTTTGTTGTGCACATGTCTAATCATCATCATCATCATCATCTGTGCTTTTTTATTGTCAGACAAGTCCAAGAAGATGTTCTCTGGTGCTACTGCACCCTGGAAAAATAACTATCATTATCTGCACAATCCAGCCAAACACTTTTGCCCTATAATATTTGTATGTGACTGCACTGTGTGTTCAGGCCAAATAGGACTAAAAGATGTATAGAAACTCAGTAGGGAATATATTTATATGCATTTCCAAGAAGACAAATGTAACCCCATAAATGCCAGCAGTAATATTATATATACTGAGAAATTCATTTTTTTTCTACACCATTTATCATGATGTATACATTCATTCATGTATGTATGTACAGTATGTATGCACATATCCATCCATCTACATACAATATTTGGAGTGTGTGCTTTAAATCAGACTTTGTACGCATACATAACCTATTCCCAGTGCTGACCTAATTTAGCAATGTCACTGAAACTCCTTGGGGTTGTCAATACTGTAGGCTATTTCTTTTCTCTGGTGTCTTTGTAAGTTAAGTGCAATATAGTGTGTATATATATACATTTACAAATCATATATTTGTTGTTAGTACCTAGAAAAAGAATGTGTTTTCATTGAAAATATTAATATTATACAGGATTTATATAGCTCCAACAGTTTGCGCAGCGCTTTACAATATAAGGAAAACATTACAATTTCAATACAATTCAAGACATGATGGTAAAGAGGGCCCTGACTGTGAGAGCTTAAAATCTAGGAGGGAGGGGCAAGTGATACATGAGGAGGTAGCTGTGTACGGATGAATTGTTTGTGAAATATAGTTCAGTGGTTAGGTTGAGGCGGGATAGGCTTCTCTGAAGAAATAATAATTATTAGATAGTAAACACATTCAGATAAATAAATATGGGATATTTTGGGAATTCTATTGTGTAGTCTCTTCCATATCCCCTTTTTAAAACTGCATACTTCAGTCTTTTGTTTTGGCCAATTTCAAACTATAATGGATTAAAGTCCAGCAATATTTTTTTTGTTTATTTTTATGTTTTGGATAGAGGTGGAAGGCTTGGAACCTTGCCTGGTTTTATATTGCTGTGTGTTGGGGAATATTCCCCTCACTTCCTGTACCAAGAGAGGAAGTGAGGGAAATCCTCCAATGGAGATCCAGAAAGCAATACAAGAGGTTGATTTGGTTTCATGCCTTCCCCTCTCCTAATAAGTAAAATGTTTTTTATAGCGGCCTTTGTTCTGGTTGGAGATTTCCACACTTCCCTGTCAGAAGGAAAAATGCAAGTATATTTTCTACCAAACAGTGCATCTGAAGGTAATAAGCAAATGTAGGGGGGGGCATTTCCAGCTCCACTGACAGGCATGAGAGCAGAGCTCTGACTCCATAATCTACTGGCACCAACTCACCATAACCCTTCATTCATGCTATGTATGGCACAGTTGACCTCATATTGCGCGTCTCAAGACTACTTGAGAATTATAGACGACCCTTACTGAACAAAAAATTAAGTGGCTGCATAAAAATATATCCAGGCACGCAAATAATTATGAATAACATAAAACAATGTATGTTTACCAGCTCTGTTATATTGCTAAAAAATAATTTATTTGTGCACAGATCTAAGTAGTAATACTACCATCAACATGTACCTGTTGCTCTAAAATACATATAAAACTAACACTTACTGTGAATAGAAGTCACCTCCGGGAACCTGTACATTTTTTCACATTCCCTCTAGAGTGCCCCAGGAATCCTGAATACTGTGGTGTTCTGATATTCAAATAGCGACCAGCTTGATTTTTTTCTGAACTCTAGACAGAATATTAACAGGATGTTTACAATATAGATTTATTCTGATTTGTAATTTTGAAAATAATTATTTATGAGCTATTTCAGATAGGCTCAGCACATATCTTGGCATTTTGGTCTCATGCCTGTCAATGTATGGTTAGATAGAGATAGGATTATTTAATAGCAAAAGAGATAAACTCTTTCTCACATGTATTTTTTTTTTTTAGGTATTGGGCTGACTGCTACATCTGATTGTCTGGAATGGTATGGGATCTAATATGTTATGCCAATCTTCTTTTTTGAGATTTGAGCAGCCTTGGTGGTCTGTATCATCCTTTATCTATGGTAGGGACCTTGTCCCTAAGCCCTCTCTGTTTTTGTGCTTTTGTATTATTCTGGGTCAGTGAGCATCCTAGCCAAGCTTTCCCAAGGAATGCATTGTGAATGTTTGTTTCTTAGGTATTTGTGTCATCTTACCTGCCATCTGTTAAAGATCTGCCCAGTGGGTTGTATTAGGCTGGGTTCACACCTGGGCGTTTTTCAGCGCTGATCGAAGCGCTGAAAAACGCTCAGCATGTGAAATCCCATAATTTCCTATGGTCATGGTTCCCACCTGGGCGTATTTCAGCCCGTGGAGACGCTCTGACAAATGCCCTGCGCCCAAACAAGTACAGGAGCTTATTTGGGGCGTATTTCAGGGCGTATCCATTGTTATTCCCCAGTGTGGCTCGGGGTTCACAAAGCGGTAACCCCGAGCCACACTCGGGAATACAGCGTAGGTCTTACCTTGTCCGTGATCCCCGCTGTGTCTTCTGGCCGCTGCCGTCTTCCGGGTTCCGTCCCTTGCGGGCGTTCGCGTCGCAGGGGGAGGAACCGGCGGGAAGTTTGAAAGTTTAAAAAAAACAGAAAAAAGATAGAGAAAATAAAGGAAAAGTAACAAAAATAAATCATACCGCCAGGGAGGTATAAAATTGATTGTCTAAAAAACGTGCTAAAAAACGAGCTGAAAAACGAGCAGAAAAAACGCGCCTATAGTATGGCCAATTGTGAACCCAGCCTTAGAGATATTGTTATGTATAGTTTATATCCAGCAGCCCAGCTAATCAGTGATATGCTTGTTTAGTGGGCTGGGCAGGATAACTGTTAAATATCAGGGGCAATATTCTAGAGGGGTTGTTCCTGGAGATGTCCAATGTCTCTCTTCAGTAATATTAGAACTAAGAGCACAAGAACCTCTGATTTTGGTTTGTTATCCAGTCAGGCTGTGCATTCATCTTTGGTAAAACTGAAGCAACCTCTACAAGTGGATTTAACTAACTTTACCTTTTGGGTTATTCAAATCAACTAACTTTCCACATCTCAGGTTCCAAATGTATTGGAACCTGCCTAAATATTTGCAGCCAACACTGTACATTATTATTATTATTATTATTATTATTCGTTCTGAATTCTATAGTTCCTAAAACATTTAACTGTTCAGCTATGATGCTGTAGTACTTAAGGGTTAAACAGCATTAAAAAATACTGTAGTCATGTATTACTATTATGGTAATAATTTAATGATATTATGTTACTTGTATGTGGAACTAGGGAGGATTTAACCATTTTTCCTTTGATTTGGATGTGTGGCTATTGTACTGTAGATGGCACTCCAACTAAGTAGTTCCTTCTCAGTAGGTGATGTGCTGGACAAATAGGGATGGAGTTAAACATTACATATTACAGTACAGTATTACATAATTATATTAGTTGATATTAGTTAGAATATGGGTGTCAGAAGGATGTGATTATCAAAGTTTTGTCATATATGTATGTGCTGTGTTTATGGAAAGATGCACATGTAAGCTGGTATAAATTGGGGTAAATGTTTGCAGTGATGAACTATTGTGACTAGTGTGTTTAATCATATTGTTACTTAATACGAGGACATATTTAGTACAAATACATCTTTTTAATTAATCATTTTAAAAATATATTTTTTAAATACAGTAAACAATATGTATACATATACACAGT